>NW_016164533.1:6778-27445 GCF_001687245.7 Rhagoletis zephyria | reverse complement strand
TCAAAAATTCAGATTAAAAAGCTCAAAAATTCAGATTAAAAAGCTCAAAAATTCAGATTAAAAAGCTCAAAATTTTAGTGAAAATTTTTCACATTTGTATAAAGTTTAAAAGTTTGATCGGTGCGATTTGCAAAGTATTGTTGTATATTTGTAATCAAAGTATTAAATGTTTCAAATGGAAACTGCTAGAAACACATCATTTTCGTTATATCCATCGATTTAGTGCCAAATTTTTCCTTCTGTTATAAATCCTCCGAATAGATTTTGTAAATCTACCGATTTCAAACCGTACGATTTGCAGAACATGCCTGATAGTTTCTTGTATTTTTAACTGTACTTAACTCGATTATCAAACCTCTACGTACTGCCTTTAGTTTTTGCAGCTAAAAAGTTCTTTAAGTGTCTGTATTTTTTGGATCGCAGACTTTTTCAAAATGTGTCTATGATGAAAATGCCGACAGTAATGCACTCTACAATGTATCATACGTGTGCTGTAAAATGATGAAAATTGTTTTTTTTTCTCCATACAATAAATAAAACCAAGGACGCATTGTAACGTTAATTTTAGCGTTTAACAAAAAAAAGGAATCGTTTCAGTTGCAACGATTCAGTTTTTTATCGGAAATTTTTAACGAAAATAAATTTAATTGTTAACACTGAAGCTGTAGCACGCATTTAGGCGTTTGGTGTTAACTGTGAGCTGGGAAAGGCATACAAAAACCATTTCCGTTGATTTATTTTGTTTCAATGTTAACGAATGATAATTTATTTCGTTTCAACGTTAACGATTGAGTTTTGTTTCGTTTATTTAGCTCTGAAACGTAGCAGATTTATTTTAATAAGTTATTTTTGCGCGTTAACAAAACGAAATCGATTCATATAATTTGTGGAGCACATCTGAATAAAACAAATTTTTTTCCAGTGTTTAAAAAACTGCAATAAGTTTTATTTCATTTGCTTATGCTTCTGCTTATGCTTCTGGAAAAGAAAACAGTTTCAGTTAAAGCAAACGCGGAAAACGATTACTAATAAAATGCGTGTCAGCTTCGGCAGCCGTCGGTTTGAAAATTTTTATTTTGCCATACTTATGATTTTGGTCAGTAGCATAAGTCAAAGCAAAAGCAATATCTCTGCTCTTGCAAGTCGTCAACAGTGGCGGTCGAAGAAACACAAGTTTTTGCTTTCACAAGCCGTCAGCATTCCCGTGCATTAGTCGCAGTCGAACCAAAAGCAAAAATTTATTGAATTTATTTGCTAAGAAGCATCGAGTTTGTGCTGAAAAGCAAACGATCGTTTGCTTCTCAGCATTTTTCGTGTTGCTGCCAGCGTTGCCGTTTTCACTCCAATCGGAGTGTTTCACTCCCTTTTTTAAGCCGAACATTACCTTTTTCATTGGTATTTTCCAACATTCATGTAGTACTAATATGATTTTCTATGAAATGAAGTAAATTTTTTATCCATATTTGACGTTGATCATAGGGACAGGACAAATACCAAACTACGGAAAAGATGATAATCCTGTAGTGTTCTGCCCACCACACTTCAACTTGTCTCAAACTGCACCTTAGGCAGGTTTCTGTTTTTGTTGACTATGAATGGACAGCCTGGAAGAAGACATATCCAGTTTGAGGTTGTTAGTTAATACTAATGCTAGGCACTAACAGCGAACAAATCCGACGGATTTGTTGGTGTTCGATGTCATTTTCTCGTTAGTGGTGTGGTGCGCGAATAAATCAGACGGATTTGAAAATTTTCAAACTATTCTGACTTGTTCGACCGTTAGTAGCGCTGTTCGCGAACATTAACCCATGTCGTAATATCAGTTTACTTTTAACCCATTTCGTCATATCAGGATATTTTCAACAATTGAAGTGAGCACATCGCGGGAAATTGCAAGTAAACGATTTTTAGAAGATTTTTTTTGTTTTTTTAATTTTTGAAGGGAGACGTTGCGATTTGGCAAAGTAAAATTGAAAACTATACAGATAGGAATGAAAAAAAAATATCATGGAAAAAACTGCTGGAGAAGTAGAGGGAATAGAGAAAACTGCCACGATAGCAACTGTAAAAAAATATCAGGGCATACGAGCCTGCTACCGGCGGAAATTGCAAAAAATTCGGAAAAGTGACAGTGCCCACGTTTTGGTACTTTGAAAATTTAGAATTTTTGCGGGATAAAGAATTGCAGCTTGGAGGCTTTTCGACGATGGAAGATTCTTTGGAAGAATATATTAGAAAATTAAGTGTAGTTTTGCATTTTAAATGTTTTTTTTCAGTTAACAATAGTAATTTATTGTAAGAATTTTAGCTCTGGATGTACACAGTTATTGCACCCTTTGCTAGTGTTTACACTCCGTTTGCGCATTGTTAGGCTGTTTGCTACGCTGTTATACATTTACTTACATACATGTGTACATATGCATGTTTGCGTGTACATATATATGTTCGAATGTATGTACATATATGCTTGTTTTCGCTTATTTTCAAGGCTGTTCATATCCAGACGCTTCGTATGCATAAAGCGGGCAAAGAAATTCTACCTAAAATAGGCAAACGGGGGACAAATTATGCTCCTGCTCCTCTCTTGTCTACAGAACAATAATATTGTTTTTTTTTTTCTATTTAAAAACAATTCACTCCTACCCTTTCTTGGTTTCATGCTCTTTTCGTTTGTTATTTACGCATAAATAACCAAACACGCAATCGCATCATCCGCTTCGTCGCTCATGTTTACTCGCCAAAGTTCAAGTGCGATCTGATTTCTGCGACGTTAGTAGCGAAATGCCTCGCGAACAAATCCGTCTGATTTGGACTAACTCAAGCATCGAGCTTGGGCAAACCGGCACGCACTGCTGCAAAAAGTCAGCGATCTGCTGAACAGGCAGCGGATAGGGTCGCCAAAAGACCGAAAACAGGGGACCATAAATACTCCCATAAATATCCCCAAAAAGAAGTGGAGGTGGGTGGAGGAAGCGATTGCCGAAATCTACCTCCAAGTCCTAGAGGACCTCCTCTTCTCTGCCATAATTCCGGATGGTATCAGGGTAGAGCTAAACTCATCGCTTGCGAGGACCATAGCTCTACAGGTTGGCCGTCAGCAAGGTAGGTGAAGTTTGGCCGGGAGCCAAGCTCGAGGCCGTCAGCAAGGAAGAGATTCCTAGCAGACCGAGGACTCGAGTTTGGATTCCGGCTAAACCCGCCGAGCCTGAAAGAATTTAGCGGATCTTTAGATCCTGCAATAAGGACCTGCCAACGCACAACTGGAAGGTGGGGAAGTTTGAGGAGCCGATAGAAAACAGAAGACAGGTGTTGCTAATCCTCAACGCCGAATCGCTATCCCCACTGGCGCAAAAGGATTGGGTGGTGAGATTCAGGTTTGTTGACGCAACCATTCGAATCTACCGTAGCTACGAGCCGAGCTTGGACCTTAGTGAGGAGAGCGACAAGTCCGGCCCACGCAGCGGTGGTGAAGAAGGGTTGCCCAGCAGCCAATGCTCATCCGACTCGGAGAATCTAACCAAAATTCTATGAAGAGAACCTCCTCGCCGATGACACCGAGGGTGAGGAGATCGAATAGGCGGACATGTATGTCACAATGGTGGAGGTAAAGCGGACAGATTCGTATGAAGCTGATCCAGATCAACCTCCACCACTCTAGTCTCGCGTCTGCGAAACTTTAGGCCCGCCTGGCTGCCGATGGACTTGACTTTGTCCTCATACAGGAGCCGTGGATACACGCCAACAAAATCTGCGGTCTTGTGATGAAGGGCTTTACGCTTATTGCCACACAAAATGCAAGTAAGACTCGAGCTTGCATATTAGCAAGGAACAACTTAAAACATCTTCCTGCTTCCACAGCTCAGTGATGGCGATCTGGTAGCGGTAAGCATTGACCTGGACAAAACCAGATTTTGGGTAGCCTCTTCCTACATGGCCCATGACAAGGACGTGCCACCAGATGAGGTTCGGACATTGGTCACGGGAGCAGCCTACAAGAAAAAGCCACGGGTTGTCTCCTGCGACACTAATGTCCACAACTCGATGTAGGGAAGTACGGACACGAATGCTAGAGGTGTATCGTCACTAGACCTCATTCTAGGAAATAAACTTAGGACCGATTTCAAAATAAAATTCTTTTGCTTTATTTTGCTTTTTTTGATTTCATAATAAAGTTAAAGGTGCCCATAAAGGCTGTTTAGTTAAATACCCCAAATGGTCCGTTTTGTAAGAAAAAAGTATGTAATTTTCGTATATAATTGCATATTTATCACAATCAGCTGATGCAATTTTACCGATATCAGCAATGCCAATTTTGTTATTTCCATTTAAATGAATGTTTTGTTATTATTCAATTGCCATTGTATTATAAAAACACTTCTTGTTTAAAGTACATTTAAATTACACTTTAACTAAAAGGAAACTTTTGCAAAAGGAACTTAAAGTGTTTCCATTTTGGTTATTGTTGTTTTCAACAGGGTGGGAGTATTAAAGTGTTTCATTATGAAATTGACCCTTAGTGTCTTCAATTTAGGCTCAAAGTCGACCTTTATAACAAAAAGTAGAGAGGAAGTTTTTGATATAACCCTGACTTTTGCCCATAAAATCAAGAGATGGAGAGTACTGAATGAAAAGTCTTATTCTGACCATCGATATGTTGAATTCGAAATAGATCTTAAGACCCCCCAAGTAGGGGAGTTCAGAAATGTACGAAATACCAACTGGGGGTTCACAACAATAAACTAAGGACTATTGCCAAAGATACTTCCCCGAGACCCCGCTACGCAAGTGGACTGGATGGGGTGGTTAATCAGGTAACTAAAGCCATGAATAGTTATTTTTCAGCCGGATGTCCGGTTGTTCGAAACAGGGGAAAAACCAAACCACCTTGGAGGTCAAAACAATTATCCTCGTTACGTGAATCGTAATTGAGGAAACCACGGAAGCGGCCAGATTAAGAAGAATTCTCGCAAAGTCGCCATGCAACCTTGGCTATCTCAAGGGTCAAGGAAACTCATGGACAACGAGCGAGGAATCTTTAGGTCTCCTCCTGGAAACACACTTCCGAGGAAACAAGCCGGTGAAACTTAACGCCACCACGAATGACGGGGGGCTATCTGATCTGGGAAATCGGCTGATTACTAACGCGAAAATCGAATGTGCTATTAAGACTTTTGGTCCTTACAAGTCACCGGGACTTGATGGCATACACCCGGTAGAGCTGCAGCAATCACGGGGCATTATGTCTCCGTTCATTGCGGTTATTATAATAAGCAGTCTTGACATGGGCTATATTCCGCTAGGCTGGAAAGAGACAAAAGTCTCCTTCATACCCAAGGCAGGTAGGTCCTCTCACACCAACCCCAAGGACTTAAGACTAGGGATGTTTCGAATGTCATATTTTTCACATTCGCGAATGCGAATGTTTGGAATAACATTAATTAAGCTATAACCAACTTAAGTCATCGTTTATATTAATTAAAAATTTTGTAAATTATTAGAACGTTAAACGATATACAGTGTTTTAATCTAGTAGTCAAAGTTCAAACGGGGCATATTATATTTAAAAAAAAAGGAATTTTGCTGCCTTTTCTCCCAAGAGGCGATTTCTTAAAGCTGGGTTATGCAAGACTTGGACTTAACTTACCTAGAAACTTAGAAACTATTACTTTCCGTGTCATCTATTGCTTTTTCTCCTTTTTTTGATCCTCAATATTTGTATTTGTGCACGCTAAGTTTGAAACGTTTAATTTGATTGGGGTAAATTGAATAAAAATTACAATTGAAATAAATGTATTCAATCGTATCAAATTGTGATTGTTTTTATTTTATTTTCTGTCTTTATTTTAAAGTTTGTTTTTCGATTTCCATATGAATCGCATTTATACAAAAAATCATATTTGTGTGCCATATTTAGAGGAATTTTATTTAAAATATGTGAAAAAATTATGTTTTTTTATAATACGTGCATTTATTTGTTGGATCTGCTTATTTTACATCTATTAAGCCTAACAACAAGTTTAAAAATCTTACGTCTAATTTACAATAATATAGCTCAAACCCTGGGGTTGAGCCCTGCTGGTTTAACGTCGCTCAACAAAAGGCTGGTAGATCTCTTATTCGCAGGCGTGTTATATTTGTTGTGTTGCACAGGCCACTTGCCAGTGGATTTGGGTGGTTACGCAGTTTTAATTTATATTCTTCTCTGCTGCTGTCGATTACAGATTTAACCATCCGTATACCAAGGTCCCTGTGTATATTTTCATTGCGGACATACCAAGGTGGTTCCGTTAAGGCCCTTAGCGTTTTAGATTGGAATCTTTGGATCCTGTCAATGGTGGTCGCACAGGTCGTACCCCACAGTTGAATACCACACATCCATATAGGCTTAATGAATGTATTATATATAAGTATTTACTTTATAATCTAGGTTCAGTTTTGATTTACTGTTTATAAGCCAGTTCACGCTAGCTGACTTTAGCTTCATTTGAGTAATCTTGGTTGATATGTGTTTGCGCCAAGTTAGTCTCCTATCCAAGTGTATTCCTAGATATGTCACCTCATTGGCTTGTGGAATATGGACATTATTTAATTTGATTGGGGGCATACTTGCGGTCTGAGTGAAAATGTTGTATGTTTACACTTCCGTTCGTTGACATTTATGCGCCAGTTTTCCAGCCATTCTTCTAGGCATAGTAAATATTCCTCTAGTACTCTTGAAGCTCTATTGGGACATTTATTACAACTTACTAAGGCAGTATCATGTTGGTATATCCTTGGATTATCTGAAGTGTAGATGGTATACAGCATAGGCCCGAGTACACTACCTTGAGCCGTTATCGACATGTCTTCTGAAGTGAAATTAGATACTTCTACAGCAAATTTTCTGTTAGCTATGTATGATTAAAATATTTTGTGGAATTTCGGCGGTAACAATTTTTTAATTTTATATATAAGATCGTCGTGCCACACTTTGTCGAATGCTTGTGCCACATCGAGAAAAATTCCAGAGCAGTACTCTCTAAGCTCAAATGCCTTTCTGATTTCATTTGTAATTCGATTAACTTGTTCAATTGTACCATGTTTTTCTCGGAAGTCAAATTGGTGTGCTGGTATTAAATTTCGTTCATGGAGAAAGGGAGATATCTTTGATGGGAGTACTTTTTCAAATACTTTGGAAAGACAGGGCAGTAAGCTTGTTGCGTCTTTTCCAGGTTTGGCTATCATGATTATCTTCGACCTTTTCCATGATTTCGGAAAGTAACCGAATTTGAGGATAGCGTTGAAAAGGTCAGAAAGAATTGCTAGTGCAACATTCGGTAGCTCTATTAGCGATTTCTAATCAGATCCGCTGTGGCTCCATGAGCTTTACCATCTGGGTGATTTGTGGCATAGAATTTGTATCCAGGTTTGGAGAAATTATATTTATTTGTTAAATGTGTCTCGGACAGTAGCATAACATCTATATTATATTCAGTGAGAAATTCACTAATCTACGCTGGTTAACACCGTTAGCGTTCCATAAGCAAATTTTCAACTCACTAATTTTTCATTCAAGCAACAATTGGTTTGGAGCCTTTATGAGGTCTNGGAGAAAAACCAAGACCGTCTGGAGACGGGCTCGCCGATATACTTTGACGTATTTTCAGCTTTCTCTTACACAATGTTGACCTACGAACCGGGAATCCCGTCTGCAGACGGTCAAAAATGCAAACTGGGTTTTTATATGTCGGCAAGCTGGTCTGTAGACGGTCTGTGTTCGAAAGGAATTTTCTCCATTTCCAATGGTGACATAATTATAAAACTTATATCAAAATACTGTGCTTTTAACTACAAAACCCACTGATTTTTTTTGTATCAAAAAATGTTTCAAAAGATAAAATTTCTTTAATTACGAAATTACTTAATAGCAAGAAATAATTAATTTTAACCGAGTCTTTCACAATCTGTCATTCAAATGCCGATTAAAATAAAACGGATTGACATAACGGATTAAAATTTACATCGTCGTAAAGGTACACTTTTTTTCTAAAGATCGTGCTTTTCGAATATAGAAAAAAAATTATTATAGGTGCACTAAATACGTGTTTAGTTAACGACCGCCTGGAGGCGTTTCAGCCTACTAGAGGGTTAATGTCAGTGGTTTTCGTTTTTGCAATTTTTGACGGATTTTCAGTTTTTTGCTGCTGTGGGCTTAATTTTCGTTTGACTTGTATGTACCTATCAATACCCGTTTGAGTCAATGTACGGGTTATTGGATTAAGTAGGTCAACTTGAGCTGCGCTGCGTTGCTTGGCTTGGGCTGGTGCCGATATTCCCGTTTGTGCAGGTGTGGGTGAACTGCGCTGTGAAACCGCTGTCATAGCTAAAGTCGTGGTTGTAGTTGTTGTTGTGAGAGCTGCGCTAACCGTTGTTACCAGCGTTGCCAGGTTGACGTTTTTAACGTCATTTGGACGTTTTTTGTATCCTGTTGACGTTTGGACGTTTTTTGTGTAAAAAATTACGTTTTTTACCTTCCCAGTAATTTTTCTCTGTTACTAGATCTTGCAATATAACTGATTTCGAATTATCTTCTTAATAAATCTTTCCAAGCTTTGTGTTTTGCAGCAGCTGCTTCAAAAGATATTTATTCTTTGGACACAGATGACTTAAATATGATGCATACCAAGCGTACGCGCACTTTTTTTTTATTCTTGGACTAAGGATCTCGTGTTCAAAGGCTGGTTGTGTAAACACTTGAGGTTACGAGGCTTATTGTAATGTTTGCAAATGCACATTAAAAGCAAAATCAGGAAGAGCTGATGTCTTGCAACACGCACGCTCGCAAAAGCATCAAAAAAGCTGTAGCAGCATAAAAAGTCAGAAAAAAGTAGGCGACTTTTTTAAGACTTCACTGAAAATGTAATGAACCCAAAAAAGGCTGAAATATTAATATGCTCCTTCTTCTTCTTCTTCTTCTTTTTTGGCACTGTAACCGCCTAAGCGATTTTGGCCGAGTTCAGCAAAGCACGCCAGTCGTTTATCTTCTGTGCCAACTGACGACAGTTGGAAACGCCAAGTAAAGCCAAGTCCCTCTTCCTCTGCTACCACCAGCGGGTCCCGAGTTGGATACTTTCAGAGCTGGAGCGTCGGTGTCCATTCGAACGACATGGCCAAGCCGGCGGAGCCGCTGTATTTTAATTCGCTGCCTTATGTCCATGTCGTTGTAAAGCTCATACAGCTCATCGTTCCATCGTCTGCGGTACTCGCCGTCGCCAACGCGTAAAGGCCGGTAAATCTTCCGCAAAATCATTCTCTCGAACACTCCAAGAGCCGCCTCATCGGATGTTGTCATTGTCCATGCTTNTATTCTCTCGAACACTCCATAGCCGCCTCATCGGATGTTGTCATTGTCGATGCTTCTGTGCCATATACCAGCACGGGCATGATGAGCAGGCATGGGCAGAGAACGAGCACACGCTCAAAGAGCATAACCATCACGTGTACGTATACAAGCAAGAGCGTAACGGTGAGAACGCAGCAGCATGCAAAATGAATTAGGCACACTAACACATTCTCACTTTTAGCGATCGCTTGTTTGCGGTAGTGCCCACCTCTGATGATGAGTGACTTATAGAGCGTGGTTTTCGTACGTCGAGAGAGGACTTTACTCCTGAATTGCCTACTCAGTCCAAAGTAGCACTTGTTGGCAAGAGTGATTCTGCGTTGGATTTCAATGCTGACATTATTATCGGTGTTAATGCTGGTTCCCAAGTAAACGAAATTCTCTACTTTCTCGAAATTGTAACTGTCAACAGTGANAGGCGCGAATGTGCTGACTGTTTGTTTGATGACAGGAGATACTTCGACTTGTCCTCGTTTACCACCAGACCCATTCGCTTTGCTTCCTTATCCAACTTGGAAAAGGCAGAACAAACTTCGCGGTTTTTGTAACGATGAAGTCGATGTCATCGGCATAAGCCAGCAATTGCACGTTCTTGTAGTAAATTGTTCCTGAGCGGGTCAGTTCTGCAGCTCTTATTATCTTCTCCAACATCTTTCTGCTCCTTCTTAGCAGAACGTAATATAGCATTTTCGACAACCGACCCCCTTACCAAATGTCTACAAGAAAAAAAATTATTAAAAATCAACGCGACACTTGCACATTATTGCCCTGAAATTGAATGGGCTATCAAACAGCGCACTCAAAAAAATTCTAAAAAATCTAAATAAAAGGTTGAAAATCTAGCTGAAGCTTTGCAAATTTTTTATAATTTTTGCACAAAGTTTGAAATGTGGATTTTTATTTTGTTTTTATATCCGAGCGCACTTGTGTACAAGGGTATATTAACTTTGTTCACATAACGGTTGTTTGTAACAGCCAAAACGAATCGAGATAGATATAGACAAATGTATACATAAATGATCAGGATGAAAAAAGAAATCGATTAAGCCATGTCTGTCTGTCCGTCCGTCTGTCCGTCTGTCCGTNCGAATCGAGATAGATATAGACGAATGTATACATAAATGCTCAGAATGAATAGTGAAGTCGATTAAGCTATGTCTGTCTGTCCGTCTGTCCGTCCGTCCGTGTACACGATAACTCAAGCAAAAATTTAGATATCTGAACGAAATTTGGTATGTAGGTTACCATTTATCCAAGGTAGGTTGGTATTGAAAATGGGTGAAATCGGACTGTAACCACGCCCACTTCCCATATAACGGCAATTTTCAGAAATACGAAAACTGCGATATTTTAGTAGCTGAAGATTTTTAACTCAAAATTGATATTTACAATACATTTTAGACGAAAAATAAGAATATTATAAATTTTTGGAAAATGGGTGTAGCCACGCCCACTTATGGTTACATGTGTATATCTTGGTATCCGCTGCACCAATTTCTTCCAAACTTGGCACAGTTATTGATATTGGTACAGTTTACCAAATGGCCGAAAATTTTTAAAATCGTACAATAACCACGTACATCTAATACAACAGTAATTTAGAGAAATCATAAATCAGTAAATGTTAANATTGATATTGGTACAGTTTACCAAATGGCCGAAAATTTTTAAAATCGTACAATAACCACGTACATCTAATACAACAGTAATTTAGAGAAATCATAAATCAGTAAATGTTAAATCTAATTTAGCTAATCAATTTAGAAGATCCTTTCAACAATTCTTTACAAAGAAATACGTTTACGATAAAGTTTTGTAAAATGGGCGTGTCACCGCCCACTTATGATCACATATATGTATCTCGGTAACCATTCTACCAATTTGTACCAAACTTGGTACGGTTATTGCGCTTTCCACATAAAAGCAAAACGTTGAAAATTATTGAAATCCGACTAAAATTACAGCCGCTTTTCATATAACGGTAATTTCAGAAATGCCTGAAACTTCAATATTTCGAAATTTAAGGACGCGAATTTACTCAAAATTGATACACCCCGGCTTACCATGTAGCGGTAGGTGAAAAACATATATTTAATACTTGCGTCGGGTATTTAATTTTCGGCTCGGCCCGAACTTAGATTTTCTTACTTGTTTTATATAATGAGCTCGGCTTTCATGGAAAAATAATAAACATTAAATAAACAAAAGAGAAACAGCCAAAATCGATCAAAATGGTTATGACTTAATCAGCTGTATGTACAAAATGATTTTTATATTAAAGATCTCAAACCAGTTTATAATGAATTTTAAATGTGCTCTATTAAAATGACATTTTAAAATAACTTACGTACATATGTACCTTCGTATACAATAAAAGTTTAATAAGAACAATTTTTTGTACATTCATTTGAATAAGACGTTTTTGGGTAGGAAATGACGATTTTTCAGACCAAGAGGGACGTTTTCTCATGCCGAAGACCTGGCAACACTAGTTGTTACTGTGCTTGTTGCTAAGCTAGTGCTTTGTTGCTGCGCTAGAACAACTTGGTCTACCTGAGACGTTGGCACGAGCACGAGGTTTGGGGGAGGGAGAGAACGATTTATCGCGATCAGCATTGTTTGTAGGGGAAACGAACGAAAAGTAAGCATTTCGTCGATCATCTGAATGCTCTCGGTCAGCTTCTGTTACGGCAAGGTTTATTTCAGTGCACTTGGTGCTTGTTTCACTATTCGGTAAGCGCGGTGGGGCTGGAGCTGCTTTTATTTTATTGCATGTTGGCACATTTAGTTGAGTTTCTCGCGGCATTGCAAAACTTCAGAAAAAGTAGTTTATAATTATAGGCAAATAAGCAAAAAGCTAATTTATGCCTAGTATTGTCTTTTCGCGTTGGTTTTCTTCTTTTTTTCTTACTTTACGTGAATTATTATTATTAATAATTCCTCGGCGGAGCGATAAAAAAACACGTCCGCACAGGTTGACAGTCGTTAGCAAAAAATTATGTGGCAACACGATTCTGTAACCGCTCTCTTTGCACTTAGAAATTTAACTTAAAAATCCAAAATATATACAGTGACGAACAAAAGTATTGGCCCAGTGAATTTTTCGCAATATATGCAAAGTTTTTTATTCTAATTTATTTTCGATATTTTTTATAAAAATATAGTTCATTGTACACCAAAAAACATAAAAATAAAATCTCTGAACTTTGTGCAAAACTCAGGAAAATTCATTAAATTTGCACACTAATTTGCAACTTTTTATTCAGATTTTTTAGAAAAATTGTAGGTATGCAGTTTTATAGTTCATTCAATTTTAGTATGACAAAATGCAAGTTTAAAGTTGCTAGAAAATCGCGTTGATTTTTGGCAATTTCTTTAGTGAAAGGTGTTGCTCATTTTCTCCATACAAAAAATAATTGTCGAATATACTTTGTATGGAAAGAAATTGCCTGAAAAAAAATTAACAAAAATCAACGCGATTTTCTAGCGACTTCAAACTTGCACTTTGTTATACTAAATTTGAATGGTCTATAAGATAGATTTGTTCTTAAAAAACATGAATAGAAAGTTGCACAAGTTTAGAGATTTTATTATTATGTTTTCTGGTGTAGAATGAACAATATTTTTATAAAAAATTATCGAAAGTAACATATATTGCGAAAAATTCACTGTGCCAATACTTTTGTTCGGCACTGTAGTTCTCCAAGTTTCTAAGTGAAGTTGTTATTTTTTTTTGGGTAACTACATACGCGCGCTACTCATTTGTCAGCTATACGATTTCCAAGTCAAGTCAAGTCTAAGTGCATAACTGAGCTTTTAGAGGCTAGTATATAAGGCCGGCTGCACTGAACGATTTCTCACTTGGAACGCTGGCGGGTGGAGCGCTCAAATGTTTGCGGGCCNCTATACGATTTCCAAGTCAAGTCAAGTCTAAGTGCATAACTGAGCTTTTAGAGGCTAGTATATAAGGCCGGCTGCACTGAACAATTTCTCACTTGGAACGCTGGCGGGTGGAGCGCTCAAATGTTTGCGGGCCAGATCTGTCAATTTGTCGTATTTTAGTTTAGTTTTCCACCAATCGAGAGGATTTCCACCGAGATGAGTTAGCTTTTCTTTTATATAGGCCTTCAATTGAGCTTTAATTACACATTTTTTAATGTCTCCAGATTTTACATCCGAGCCTTCGCTTTCGCTGGAGGAATCTAAAATTATTTGTAGGTTGCTTATAAGACTTTTAGCAGTACTTGTTGAATGCCCATCAATGTTGATTGATATACTACTTAAACGTTTAGCGCCTGGAGCTAAAAGTCAGACAGACTTAGAGCCATTTCAACAATAACATTCGTATCATTTGATGCGAATGCGAATGTCGAATACGAATGTGTAAAATGCTGCGAATCATTCGCATAACGAATGCGAATGCAAATATTCACAACCTCCCTTCTTCAGACCCATTAGTCTTACGTCTTTCCTTCTCACAATTTTAGAGAAGATAGTGAATGATTATGTACGGGGCGTGATACCAACTAGTAGGCTCTACCCAGAGCAGCATGTATATACGAAAGGAAATTCTATTAAAACCGCCTGGCGGATAAAAGTTTATCAGATAAAGAGTACGCTCTGGTCGCCTTTGTAGATATAGAAGGCGCTTTCAACAACATTAATGCAAGCGCCATAACGGGTGCTTCAGAAGAGCTTAGAGTTGACCAGAACGTAGCAGCGCTGATTGAGTCTATACTTGTCAGCAGGAAGATAACCGCTAAGCTTGGCAACAGCACATTAAGCAGGGAAGTCAGTAGAGGCACTCCTCACAGAGGGGTTCTTCTCTGGACTTTGGCAGTGAACTCTCTGCTGATGGCACTAGACGGCCTGGCTCAGACTAAAAAGTATGGTGCTATGGAAGGATCGGCGGTTCGGTCGCGCCTCCATACTTCACACTCTGGGTAGTTTCTTCCAAGAAGTTGACTACTCCGCTCCTAAACCAACCCTCGATAGGCTCTTTAAGACGAGCATCTCGTCAAGAGAATGGCAAACACCAAGACCAATGGAGAAGAGGGGAATTGAATTTTTACACAGATGGATCCAAGCTAGATAATAGAGTTGGCTACGGAGTTTTCTCTAAGGAATCAGGACTGTAATTATCCGTCCGAATTCCGGACCACTGCAGTGTTTATCTGGCAAAAGTTTTAGCTATAAAGGAAGTGGCTGTGTACCTTAGTACGAATGCCGTAATGAAGACTACAATCTTCTCGGATAGCCAGGCGGCCATTAAATCAATGAACATGGTAATACTGAGATCGAAAGTAGCGCAGGAATGCCTCGCAGCTCTAAACGATATTAGTGCTGTGTTCAAGGTCAGCCTCATTTGGGTTCCGGAACACAGAGATATTGAAGGAAACTGCAGGGCCGATGAGCTAGCCAAGAAAGGCACCAATATTCCCCTATGTGAAAACAGAGGCATTATCGGGATACCCATGGGAACCTGCAAATTATAACTTCGAAGTAGCATGATCCAAGAGGCCAACAGGTCATGGCTAGAGGAGGGCACTTGTAGAACAATCATTCTATCGCATCTCACTAACGAGTAGTCGCATAAGACATAACTTGTATCATCAATTAATTCTTTGATCCATGTTTCTGTAGTACAAAGTAGTTCAATGTTTAAGCTATTAAAAACAAAATTCAAATAATCAATTCTTCCGGCATTGAAGCATCTAGCATTTAAACTGCAAATGTTAAAGCCATTGTAGCGATCTGGCAAAAGTCCGGTAACCCCTCTTAAATGGTCTTTGTTATTCTGCTCACATATTTCACTATACATTTTTAGTATACGTTAAGGTGGATATGCAAGGTGTATTAGCATTAACAGTCAGCGAAAATAGTTGTCAGACAGAAGTACCATAAAATATATACAGGCGAGTCAATAAATAGACTAACAATAATACTAAATAATACAGAAATGTTGACAGAGTTACAATGTTAACTACATATATTATGCTTATATAGGCAAGCATCAATCAATTGGGAACAATTTTCCCCTACATTTCTTAACCGATTCGAATGGTTCTTGCTTTGTTGGAAAGGTGTTTGGTAGGAGGAGTTCACAAACTTGTAACTTTTCCGATAGGGGGCGCAGAGGTCGAGATATGCTAAAAAATGTATAGTCCGATTTGCTTCAAACTCCATTGCGGTTGAGCACGGACATGTTCTTTATTCTCTCCGTAAAAAATCATATTTATGGTGTAACTAAAAATATTTATCCATCGAAAGACACACTAAACTATTATTCCAGTTTTTAGTCGTCGCGAACTGCCCCCAGCAGTATAAAAAATCAAAGCGTGACCGCGAAAAATACTTAAATAAATAACAAGACATTGTGTGTATCAAAATAAATAAATTATTGTTTGCATACAAAATACGAACGGTAGTTAAGTGAGAGATGAGTGTCCAGGGCGCTCCCCTACAAGAGCGCAGGCACTCAATCCAAAGCACAAGCAAAAGAAATGCATATTTTACAATTACTGCATGTAGCCCAAAAAGAAAAACCAGCAACAACAACGCTAAAGAAAACTCTTATACTGCTAACACATCATCACAAACACCAGATGCAGCCAAGCAAAGAGCACCATCTTGCTCTCCAGCAGTGATCAATGCGGACAACAACGTAGCTGCCGCTACTAATATTTCGACGGCAACAAACAAAGAAAAAGAAAATAAAGCAAAAATGCTACTGTTCAGACTGGGCTAGATCGCTACATATTAATAAAGCGAAAGCGCACACCCGAAAAAATGGAAAACAAAGTCCAAGAAATAAAATTTTCATAGTCACTTCAGGTACATCTGCGTCGGCGGAGAATAATCGTTTGAGTATTCTCGCTGATATGAATAATGATTCTAACCAACAGGTAGTTAAAAAATACAAGCCTGCACCTTTTTATCTACGACAACAAAGCTCTAATGCTGTCCAGAAGTAGTTAAGAAGCTGTAATAAAAGGCATCGAGTTCAGCGTGAACTCACACGAGATAGAAAATGCTCTTAGGGAAGAAGGTTTTAAGGTGCGAAATGTTTTCAACATCAAAAATAAAGAAAACATCCCTCAACCGATGTTCAAAATAGCTAGAGCCTGACTTTCATAACCTGAAGAAAAGGGAAGTGCATCAAATATATCAATTGCAAAATCTACACCGTAAAATCTCGGCAGAAGAACCCCATAAGCGTAGAGGCCCTGTTCAACGTCATAACTGCCAGGTATTTGGTCACACATATCGCTACTGCACCTTACCTGGTGTCTGTGTTATCTGTGGGGATTTACACACTTCTAAAGAATGTGTGAAACCAAAAATGGACCCGAAATCCAAAAAGTGCAGTAACTGCGGTGGATATCACACTGCTAATTATAGAGGTTATCCAGTTTATATCTCAATGAAAGAGAAAACAATTCCCAAAAAATATTCCTATTGGGTATAACCCCATAACAGAAACCTCTAAGCCAATGACTGTTAATCATTTTACTTCTTATGCACAAATGCTGAAAAATACTCCTCCGACGCAACTTCTTTTTGGTCAGAATAGTTGTAACTTAGAAACTACTATAAATGACTTTATGAAAGTTATGCAGGAGCAAATGATGGCAATGCAGAGCATGGTACAAGATTTTATTAAAAATCGAAATCTATTACTTCAAGCCATTTTAGCTAAACCATAAAAAATCTCAAAATTTGTTTTCGGAATGCGAACGGCCTAACCCAGCATAGAAACGAACTAGAAATTTTCCTAGAGCGCTTTCATATAGACATTTTGCTTGTATCTGAAACCCATCCTACGCACTTTAATAACTTTCAAATTAATGGGTACAAATTCTGTGATACTAAGCATCCACACGGGAAAGCCCGAGGTGGAACAGCCATTCTCATTCGTAAGAGAATAAAGCACTAGAAATTATAATCGCAAAATGATGAGTTCATTCATAATACTGCAATACACATTGATGACCACTTGGGTGGCCTTACTGTATCTGCTATATATTGCCCCAATCGTCATAACATAACGGAAAAACAATTTAATGACTTTTTCCTTTCCCCTTTTTTCTGGGGATCTAGATTGATTACACCAAAGGGTAGAAATCTTTATAAAGTAATCCAGAACAGAGGATTTGACGTCTTGTCTACTGGTCAGCCAACGTATTGGCCCAAAAAAATTCCCGATCTTGTACTGAAGCATTATTTGATCTCTCTTCAGATCATTCAACCTGCCTCATAACATTATCAATGTTTATTAATTATGAAGAAAAACAAAAAAAAAATCTTACAAATAAGCACACAAACTGGTTAAAATACAAAAAGTATGTCAGTTCGCCCATTGACCCGCACATTCCTATTTGGACCTGGAATGATATCGAGAGGGCAGCTGAAAATCTCACTGATATAATAGTGAAGGCCGCAGAAATTGCAACACCAAATCCTTCTATTAAACATCGCAGTTCTTACTGCCCTGGCCTGCACACCCCAAACATTATTAACTTAAATAAGTAAAAAGCGCAAATTAAGAAGGGAATGGCAAAAAATTCGCTCTCCTAAGCTTAAACAGGAGCTGAATGTGTGTACAAAGGAATTACGTATTTTGTTGCAGGCGGAAAAAGAAAGAAGTACGCAGTCGGTCCTTCAGTCCTTGTCTGCTTCGAAACAGACTGACTACTCCCTTTGGCGAACACTGAAGCATGCGAAGAGGCCCGCTCTTCGAGAAACACCATTACGTACTCAGAACGGAAGCTGGGTGAGGAATGATGAGGATAAAGCAAACCCTTTCGCCTGTCATCTTTAACAAGTCTTTAGACCTCATGAAGGCTCTCATCGTTCCAATATTTCAATACCCCCCAGTAGCCTTACCACAAATCCGCTTCGTGTTAAAAAGAAAGATTTAATTAACACAATTGTTCATGATATTAAGAAGAATAAAGCGACTGGTTACGATAGGATTACAGGTGAAATTATAAAGGAGCTTCCACTAACTGCCGTTCATTTTTTGTTACATATTTTCAATATCATGCTAAAGTTGGGGCACTTCCCCGACTTATGGAAATAATTATGGTGCCAAAGCCAGGCAAAGATCCGACGGTAGTAAGTTCATATCGGCCGATTAGCTTGATTTCAGTATGTTCCAAAATATTTGAAAAACTTCTATTGGAAAAAATACAAGCTTCATTAACAAGTAACCAAATAATACCACCACATCAGCTTGGTTTTCGTGAAAAACATGGCACTGTAGAACAAGTTCATAGAATTGTTTCTTGTATTAGAAAAGCCTTCGAAGGGAAGCAATACTGCACCGGTGTATTTCTGGACAGATGTCCCTCAAGGCAGTGTTCTAGGGCCCATATTGTACGTAATATACACTCGTGATTTGCCAACTGATGATAGTCTAACCATTTCAACGTTTGCTGATGACCAGAGGTGGGCACTACCACAAACAAGCGTGAGCTAAAAGTGAGAATGTGTTAGTTTACGTAATTCATTTTGCATGCTGTCGTGTTCTCATCGCTGCGCTCTCGGTTGTATACGTACACGCGACGCTTACGCTCTTTTAGCACCTGCTAACTCTCTGCCCATGCCTGCTGATGACACAGCTATCCTTATACCATGTCCCCACCGGAGCTAACCACGTAGTTATCGCTATTGAGTGGGTTATCCCGATAACCCACTTCATTTAGTGTAGTTTCGCCATATAAAAATGACAGCACTTAACCATTTCACTGAGATGGTTAAAAGCTAACCAACTCGAAACCACGTCGAAAGTTTGATACAACCCTGTGTTTTCCCGCCATCTGTGGGTCATTAGCGTTAAAATGTAAACAATTCGTTCCCTACTAGTGTTTGGACTTAACTAAGATCAGATTAGATTTACTCCTGTTTTTGATAAAATTTTAAATCTACTCCGCTTGACTTCAAATCTACTCTGTTTTTTTGAGTCATGTTATGCCCCTCTTGGGACCGTTTTTGAGTGTTCACTCCAGTTTCAGTGAAAGTTAGCCAAATCTCACTGTTAAAAAGTAACTCTTTCATAGCAATGCGTCAATAAAGTAACTTCGTTAATTTTTGATGTATAGCTGTAGAAATTGGCGGATGCAAAACTTTATTTAAGTTGTTAAAAAATATATGTAGAATGAAATTTATATAAAGTTGAGAAGGTTTAGATCCTATTGCTCTTTAAAAAATTAAGTGTTAGATACGTTCTACTTTATAGAAAATGCCAAAAATTACATAAATATGTAACGTATTACCCTTACATTGCCTCGCGTTCTTATTTTTGCATGAATAGAAAATATTTAAGTCAAACAATTAATGTTAGAAACGAAAACAAAAAATTCATTCTAGTACGGAAAATTTGTTTTTGCTCCGATTTTTGCAGCGATTTAGTCCTGAATCGAGTTTTGGAGGTCCGAACACTGTTCTCTACATTTTTACTGTTTTATAAACCTCAAATAGTAGTGTGGACAGTAATAGTTAGTAATGTGGTTAAGTTCGATTTGAGATGGTTAACTTTTTGGTGGGGAAATGGTATAAGCAATAGTTCAGACCCTAAAGAGGTTTCTTACAAGCTGCAAGAATATTTGAAATAGTTAGAGCTATGGCTAGGTTCTTGGAGGATAAAGGTTAGCGAGAGCAAGTGTGTTTAGACAACATTTACTTTGAAGAAAGAACTTGTCCACCACTAAAAGTAAACAGCAAGGCTATGCCACAAAAATGTAGGCTCAAGTACCTTGGGATGACACCAGATAGAAGACTTACATGGAAAAAGCATATAGGACACAAATCTAAATTAAGCCTAGAAAACAAGATGTTGCTTTTTAATATGATATGATGTTGGGCTTTGGGGCACAGCGTGCAATTCCATTTTGAACAGACTTCGAAGACTGCAGTCGAAAATTTTACGCACCATATGCGCAGCACCGTGGTAGATAAAAAATACGAATATGCACAAAAATCTTAAAGTAAATACGGTGTATGAGGACATAAGATGGCTAAGCAGCAGTTACTCAGTACGGTTAATGAACCGTCCAAATCGACTAGCGAGAGATCTTCTTAGCCCGCGATATGCAAGAAGACTAAAAAGAAAGGATTTTTACGATATTACCAAAAGATGAGCAATATAATAAATTTGGATATCCGCAATATATCAATGTCGGCTCTGGTACTCGTCCTTTCAGACCGACTACCCAACACCAGTGTCAGTGCGGCTCGGAAACTTGTCCTTTCCGACCGAACACATCCTACTGGATTGTAATTAC
>NW_016164533.1:0-4122 GCF_001687245.7 Rhagoletis zephyria | reverse complement strand
TATGTAAAAAAATACAAAATTTCTAAGCATTGCCGCAGAAATTTTAAATTTAATGGTAGTTTGTAAGATTTGAAAACTTATTGTTAGTTTCGAAAGAAAGATTCAATAAATAAATACATTTTATACAAAAAACAAAAAACAAAAGGAAAATGCCAAAAATGTGCAAAATGTTCTCATATCTATATATAAATAGGCAAGCATGAATCAATTGGGAACAATTTTCTCCTATGTTTCTTAACCGATTCGAATGGTTGTTGCTTTGTTGGAAAGGTGTTTGGTAGGAGAAGTGCAGAAACTTTTAACTTTTCCGATAGGTGGTGCTATGCTAAAAAATCGTATTTATAGTCCGATTTGCTGCAAACTCAGAATATATATTCGTGAGGATAAATAAACCTGCCAAAATGGCCAACATATTCCAGTTATTCCAAATTCACGTCCACGCAATAAACTATCATATCTATGATGCTTTTTATTTTAATTCAACCGGGCCTTTCTGGAAATGATTTTATTTTTAAACGAATTCACATACATATGTTGCTCTATAAAAAAATTGTGGAAATTAGCTTAGAATTAGTACATTATTGAACAGGATGTATATCAATCTAACAACGTTAGTCAGGTCGGCGGGCCAGAGATTATCTATAATCTATTATAATATATATTTTGAAAGCCATTCTTTTGGTGTTCGCAAAGCTCGAGATCGGCTGTACCAATTTTTTTGAAATTTAAGTTATAGGTTCTGGATGGGCTTCTACACATCCACGCAAAGAAACAATGAAAAAAGGCGTAACTGTTTGTAAATGACCACCTTAATCTTTGTTGTTTTATTCTAATTTCGCCTGAAAAAATGTATCCACATAAATATTCGTGTCGATAAATGGTTTCAGAGGATAAATTTACCAACCTTAAAAAAATATATAAATAATACTTGCCATGTACACTTTGTTTGGAAATTACCCAAGTACATACATGGAATTTACATATGCACATATACCCTGCAAACCATTTTTTTTCAGAGTATTCTGCATTTTAAAGAAATTTTAAAGAATTCGTTAAAATTTAATTCGATTTTTTGCCGAATTTTCTAAAATGAAAAAAATTACGCACACTTCCATTCTTTTACGAAATTTCGGAAGAAAATCTGTGAAGCAACGAAAATAATGCTGCTATGTGAAGAATATCTTTCAGAATTTTTCGAGAATTTTCTTTATTTTTCGTACAGAAATTTCTTTACGAGTTCGTGTCAACCACTTCATATGATTTTCTTTGAAAATTCGTAAAAAATTCGTTACAGAAATTTCTTTACGAGTTCGTGTCAACCACTTCATATAATTTTCTTTGAAAATTCGTAAAAAAATCGTTACAGAAATGAGATACTCCTAACGATTTCCTTAAGATTTCGGGAACTTTGGTTTGCAGGGTGTATGTGTAAAAATGTCATAATACCTATATTTCGGCGTATTTCCCCTCCGTAATTGGAATTCTGTGTAATTTTACTATGAATTTATGTATATATCTAAGGAATCCTTCATAAAAGTGATTTACTATAATAATTTAGCTAATTAATAATTATTATATTCCTTCAGTGTATTTTAAAAATATTATTTCTAAAAATATATTGTTCTTAAAACGCCTTAAAAAATTTAAATTTGTGGCACTTTCATCTTGTTTTCGGCACTATTTTTGAAGGCCATCTGGCACATTTTGAAATTTTGAAATTCCATCGCTGGGGTGAACGGACAAAAATAAGAAGCCAAAGATCAGTTCGCGCTAACGACTGAAGCTGACAGGTGGTATCGATTATTACTCCCAAGTATTACCTTTAAACATTAAACAACTTAAGTTCAATAAATATCTAAATTGAACTAATCTATACTAAGATAAACGACTTAAGCTAAATAAATGGCTAAAACTAGTACTAAATGTTAATCTAAGTGAAATTAAACTATCTTAAATTAAACTATGTTCTATAAACCTTCAAAAATACGTGTTTTATTAATTAAAACCTAAAAGGTGGGGGCTCAACCGATTGAAAACCGAGAAAAGTGAGTGCGCGGTTGATGGCGTCAAAGTTTTAGCTACAAACTTAAAAGAAAAACGAAAGTGTAAAGTGAAATCCCTAATTTGAATAAAAACACATTTCAAAAGAGGACCAAACCCATTACAAAAACAAAAAGAAAAGCAACAAATCGTGTAATTTGAATAAGAATACATTTCAAAAGAGGTGCAAACCCATTACAAAAATAAAAAGAACAGCAACAAATCGTGTAAAGTGTAATATGTGTATAGTTATCACCAGGGAACGGATTTTATGGAAATTGCCTTTTTTTCTGCTAAAGAGATAGAGTATATTCGATTAAGAATGTCCACGACTTAGCTTTCCCTGATTCCATATATACACATTTGATGTTGCCTTTTTTAAGATATTTGCCTTTTTTAAGATATTTGCATTTTTTTGTCTTTTCTACCTTTAAAAAAGTGATTATAGCATTTACAATTTTTTTTTTTAAGATTAAAAAATATACACATGCCCATGCGGCTTATAGAAGCGCATGGACCTCTTGCCACTTGTATCAACTTACGTCGAGCGCACATTTAGTACTTTCAAGGCTTTTCTTCGCGAAAATCGAATGAAAATGCTGCCAGAAAACATCAAAATACATCTTGTGGTTCAATGTTACAACAACTATACAGATTAAAGTTTTATGAGTTAGAAACTCGAAAGGAAAAAATAGTCAAAGATTCAAAGTAAAAATTTTCATATAATTAAAAGTTCATAGTTTTTCTCTTTTTACTTGTAATATAAACATTTCTAAAATAAATGTATTTTTGATTGTTCTTCGTGTTTCCTGTCTTTTTTTAGTGCCTTATTTTGCTTTTTTTGCAATACCTAGTGCCTTTTCCTGCATTTTTCGCTATTTTGTTTTGCATTTTTTTGCCTTTTTTGCAATACCTAGTGCCTTTTCCTGCCTTTTTCGCTATTTTATTTTGCCTTTTCCAGCCTATTTCGTTATTTTATTTTGCCTTTTTTATAGGTTTTTAGGTCCTAAAAATCCGTTCCCTGGTTATCACATAGGTTCTTGAACCAAACTGTACCAAAAAATCAAGGCCATCAAGTGTCCAGAAATTTATGTAAGTAGGCTGGTCGAGTAGGGTCGATGCAAATGCATCAAATTGTGTTGTTGCGTAGTTGACTTAGCGTTTGTGGAAGCGTTAGTACAGTCAGTGTATACATATGGTGTCCAGGAAGCTTAGTAGGCCTGTTGAGTGGCGTCGCTACAAGTGTATCAAATTGTGTTGTTGCGCAGTGAACTTGGCGTTTCAGAAACGTTAGTACAGTGTTTGTACATATCTACAAACAGACAAGCGTTGTGATCAGGGTTGCCGTTTTGGGCTTTTGGTAGGACGCTTGAAATTTTGGTAGGTTTCTTTGCTCATAAAACAGAAAACATCTCTGGTTTGTTGTAGTGTGTCACTTTGTCAGCACTGTGAGTAGGCTTGCCAAATTGGGACAATTTCTGTTTTATATTACGTTCAAATTGGCCCCATTTAACTTGTTAAATGAAAAAGAGCTTTTTGGAAAACACAATTGTCAGTAGTATAGTTATGCCGGTTCTGGAACCGGTGCAGCAGCGCTGCTAGCAGCCATACATGCAAACATACATACATACATATGTATATACATATATAGATGCTCCACCCCTAGAAAAGTGTGTTAATAATGTTCACATAGTTAATTGCTAAGTATTTAATATATACGTGTATATGAATGGAAAGGCCGTTGATGTTGATGATGAGAACAAATAAAATTTAATTTGAAATAAAAGAAGGTTTTATATTTACTTATTTATTTTGATAATAAGAATTTTAAACATAAATGTCCGCAGTTGTATGAATTATAGCTTTGCTGTTTATTATAGTTATATTTAATGTTTTTTCCTAAATACTTTATTATTTGCTTAGGAGGCTATAAGTTTCCAAAGCTATCGAAGTAATCAATCTCATTATCGTTTTTCCAGTAAGCTACCCAATGCCTTCCCGCACCCTTTGAACTATCCAAATTTATTANTGTCAGTAGTATAGTTATGCCGGTTCTGGAACCGGTGCAGCAGCGCTGCTAGC
>NW_016164532.1:19309-31117 GCF_001687245.7 Rhagoletis zephyria | reverse complement strand
TTATTTTGCCTTTTTTATAGGTTTTTAGGTCCTAAGAATCCGTTCCCTGATTATTATATTAACCGCATTTCCTCACAATGATTTTGTTTCCGCTCCACGCAGCCTGCATTAGNTTTCCAGCCTATTTCGTTACTTTATTTTGCCTTTTTTATAGGTTTTTAGGTCCTAAGAATCCGTTCCCTGATTATTATATTAACCGCATTTCCTCACAATGATTTTGTTTCCGCTCCACGCAGCCTGCATTAGCAAGTTAACTAATCAATCCCGCAGAGGTGCTGCTGCAGTTTTCTGCAGCAGCCTTAATTGCAAAGCAATGGAGTGCACTAAATGTTCACTGTTCTCTAATAGATTAGGTGAAAAGTGCAATATTTTCACATTTAGCAAAATTAAAACACGTTTTTCGCTGTAAAGTGAACTGCTTTGGCAGTTTCAACTCGTTCTTCTTTTCGCTCCATTCTTTGTTTACTTGTGGTACATAAATGTCAACGCCCAGGACGGCACAATCTTGTATTCTATTATTCTTGATACTTATGTATATATTTCGGTATTTTTAAGAAATACTTTAAACAATTCAATATTACAAAAAGCGTGGTAAAATACGCGTATATGCAAATTATGGCGCGATTGGAAGATGTTTATGAAAGGAAATGTCAAATTTGATTTGCAGCTAACTTAAATTCACTAAGACGAACGAGAGCACAAAGCGTGTTTCCCGAGTACGGGCGACTCGGTACCCGTCCCCTTTCCTCGTCGCTCCCTCTCCAACAAGCTTCAAGTTTCCGCAACAAAACTTTTCGTGGCTGGACATCGACTAAGTGCGACTGTGTGCATTCCTCAGCTGGCGCTCTTCGTATGTGAAACACACATGTGCTCAGCGAGCGCTCAGCATTCTTTATGGGTGGCTCACAAGCATGAATATCAGTGTTGCCTGAACTTTTTGGACGAACCGGCTAAATTGGCAAATAAAACCGGCTAAAATGTTTCAACTAAATTTCACATGTTTTATTTAAATAAATCACGAGTAAAAAGTCTATTTCTTGGAGAGAAGTTACAAATTCGAGCCGGAAAATAATTTGCCAGCAAGAATTTGCAATTAGGAAAAACGTATGATTGTGACACATGGCTTGATTTTTTGTCGGCGATAATTTGAATAAACAAGTTCGTTAAATTTAAAAATTTAAGTTAATACTTGTTTACTTAATTAATTTAGTTAATTCNGAAAAATGTAAGTTAATACTTGTTTACTTAATTAATTTAGTTAATTCCAATGATTTGAAAGGTACTCGGCAAAAAAAAACTGTATTCTTAATCGGAACGCAATCTCAACCATAGTCGATATAGTAAACCCGACAAAGAAATTGAAACGTACGTTGAAGAAAGTCGGGGTGACAAGATATATACACGTAGATCCTGTTTCTGGCCCCTCTGAAAGAATTTTAAAAATTCTATACAAATTTGTTTTGTTTGAAATGCAACCGTGGACACTAGCTGGCAGAAAAACTTGCAAATTTGCGTTCGTACAGAAATTTGCAAGTTTCTCTACATGAGAGAGAATTTGGGAGCATTTTTTCTTACTATCTGATATTTTGAGTGATAATTCTCGCTGGATTTTTGACGAACAAACCTATTGTCTTCCCTACAAGGCCTTTTCAGACTGACCGATTCTCAATACACTCAAATAGAAACCAATACACATAAAAAACGCTGTAAAAATTTCAGCTTAAATTTTAGGGCAGTAAAACAACGACCTTAAGTTAACATCAACCGAGGCCATATGTTGACAAGGGATGCAAAATCACAGTTACACAAAAGAACTAGTCAGATTTTTCAGAAATCCCTTCAATTCTGATGTAAAATATGATGCCAAAAGACTGCAGATCTCCACATTTAGATGACCGGTCATATGACCGGCAGATGTCTCGTAGGATTCCCAGAGAGTTTTGCTTTACATAGAATTTTGTGCTCTTTTATTTTCATTTTGACTCACTTCAGTGTTGGGCCCTTTAATTCAAGTTGGCATTCGGCTTTTGGAATTTAAATAAGTTCTCAGCAAAAAAGTTTGTTTAAAAAAATACATATGTATGTGTACATAGTGCTTGAAAATATCAATTTTTCCCTTACCTTAAACCTTTGGGAGTGCACTGAGAAAAAGGATTAGTTTCGACAACTAAAGATATTTAGTTCCCGAATTTTGACAATATTTGGGAACTGTTACCAAGGATTGGGAACTATTACCATCGATTGGTTATTATAACTAAATATATTAAAGCTTCTAATATTCATCTAGGTTGTAACAAATCGTTAATTTAGTTGAAGGGTTTGGTTAATACTAATAAATATTTCTTTGCAGCATATTTCTACAAATTCCATTCAACTTAACGTATGGTTCATAAAAGGATGTTATTAAGCTCTGCTAATGCAGATAGGCTTTCTTTCAACACGTGGTTTAGTCATAGTTACCAAATCTTAGTTGAGGCAACCACGATTTGGTTTGAGAGTGGAACATATTCATGCTTGTGAGCCACCCCTAAAGAATGCTGAGCGCTCTCTGAGCACATACGAAGAGCGCCAGCTGAGCAATGCACACAGTCCCACTTATTGAATCGTTTGAATGCGCTAGTATGCCGACCATTGCATTGTGCGTGGAAATCATTGCTCCGCTACCGCTGTTCGTATATGGGTGAAACACGCATGTGGTCCCAGAGCGCTCAGTAAGCTATGGCATGTCGATCGCTGCGCCATGTGTGCTATGACATGCCCATACTTGTTTGTCACAGTTTCAGTTTTGCTATCATCGCAGGTTGTTTCGGTGCGCGCATAGTTTAAAGTTTAATTAAAAATATAAAGTTTGATGCCAACCGGGGTTTTTCAGTGGATATATAATTCATGTGAATTATAATTTGAAAGTGTCTATTTAGCTAAGGAAAAAGCAAGGCAGTATACTTCCAGCAGATATTGACCTGGGTTTTCGCACGACTGTTCCTGTTTCATCGTTCTTTTTTAGGAAATTCTTACCACCATACACATATGTATTATTTACTTTAGTAACTAACTTATGTAAATATGTACGTATTTTTATGCTTAATATATGCAAATAAAAGAAGAAAGTAAACACAACAAACATCGAGTAAATTTTTATTTGTGTCAAACTGAAACTTTTTTCCCAATAATAAACGGTTAGCTAATCAAGTCTACGGCAAGTTCACAAAATTAATTAAAAACTTGTATCAACCAAAGCATTGTTTATATTTGCTCAACAATGATTTTATTCAACTAACAATATTGTCCAATCAAGGTAGTCGTTTTGTAATTATTAACAAATATACATTTGTCCCAACTAGAAGTCTTAAGTAAATTGCAGACTTTCGTGAACTATATATTTATTTCGCCATATCCAACTATGCCACTTGATCACTATAACCAAATCTTGGTTATTATAACTAAACCTTTTTCTGGGTGTGGGCAAATATGATGTTTTGTAATTTAGGCAGAATTGAATATGCGCTATCTGGGAAGACAATATCTACATACATGTAATATTTATTCTGTTTGTTGGCACTATATCCAAACACAAACGCATATTAAGTGTTTTAACAGTGAAACAATTTCTTATTTTCTAAGTTTGCGATTAAAACTTCACACTTAAAATTAAGACTTTTATAACAAACGTTTTATGGAAGAAAATCCCTTCTTCGTTTAAAATAAAAATAAGCGAAATCGGCCCAATTTCATACAACCCTGCCTTACATGAAAATTTTCTCCACGATAAGGCTAGTAGCCATTTCTAGCAGATTTTGGGTCGCTTAGTAAAAAATGGAAACATATGTATATACATATTTGAAATTTAAGAAAACAAGGCAAATAGCAAAATCGGCTAAAAGCGACTATTTTTACTGCAAAACGGCTAACAAATCTGCTGCCGGCTAAATCGAAATTTCTCCGGCTGTTTGCTATCTCAACCGGCTAAATCTAGCCGCAAAACGGCTAAAATAAATGTTCTGAATAAAATCGTGGTTGCCTCAACTAAGATTTGGTAACTATGACTAAAAGCATATACGTACGGCAACGTTGATCCCGATTAACGCCGCAATTGATCTGATCAAAATTGTGCCTTGACAGACGGCAGTAATGCTAATTAACGAGCTGCGAGGTCGTAGGTTCGAGCCCCACGGCCAGTAGAATATTCATTTAATTTTTTTTTACTCATTTAATTGTAACTTCTATATTTTTTTAAGTTGTTTTTAGTTAGTTATTTTTGACTTTTTTAGTAAAATTAAACTCTAAAAATTTAATTTAACTAATAATAAAATAAAAAATGTGAAATAAAATAAAACAAACGAAAATAAAATAAAAACATTCAAATATAGAAATCAAATAAAATTTAGAAAAGTAAAAGAGATAATATAAACAAATTTTTTTGGCAATCGCTCGAACCGAGGATTGACCTGGGACCTACGGGCTTGTAGTACGCAGCTCTCATCACTCGGCTACCGCGGATGAAGGAATCGGTTGCTTTATTTGCTCAGTTAGCGTAGAACACAAATAAACTGCAAAACGAGCATAGACATCCACCCTGTCGTCGGTAATGCAGTCACCGAAATAAGTTCTTATTCATTTTAAATTGGATTCCTATTTGAATTAGTATTAGTGACTGCATTACCGATGAAACGGTATATGTCCATGCTAATTTTGTATTTTCCCTGTATTCTACGCTCTCTGAGTTTTGGTCTGTGTTGTCATCAAAAATTCCCTTGATCCGAGTTAAGTTTGGGAATTAACTCTAGGACTTAATCCGGATAACTGCAGCTAATTCCCGAGATAATTCCGAATTGACGAGTTGATCCGGATCAACGCTGCCGTCTGTTTATGCTTTAAACCATGTATTGAAAGAACGCTTATCTGCATTAGCAGAGCATAATAACATCCTTTTATGAACCATACGTTAAGTTGAATGGAATTTGTAGAAATATGCTTCAAAGAAATATTTATTAGTATTTACTAACCCTTCAACTAAATTAACGATTTGGTATAACCTAGATGAATATTAGAAGCTTTAATATATTTAGTTATAATTACCAACCCATCGTAATAGTTCCCAGTGCTTGGTAACAGTTCCCAAATATTGTCAAAATTCGCGAACTGAATATCTTTACTTGTCGAAACTAATCCTTTTTCTCAGTGTGGCCTATAGTCAAAAGATGTAAATAACAGCATTAATATTGCGGGCGTGCATTTATGTCGCTCTTTCCAAATATTCTAATCTTTTTTTAATATTACCGATACACTGAGAAAAAGGATTCGTTTCGACAACTAAGGATATTTAGTTCCCGAATTTTGACAATATTTGGGAACTATTACCAAGGATTGGGAAGTATTACCATGGGTTGGTAATCTACATATACAGAGTGTCCCAGAAGTAACGTGCCAAACTTTAGGGGAAGGTAGGTACCGGGCAATACTTAGTAAATTTTTTATGTAAAATACTTCCAGATAGTTGCCTCTCCATACTCAAATGCAATGTAGTTAAAATATATTAAGGAACCATCATAAAATTAGGACTATTTCTGGATTTTTAACTTTTTGATATTTTCTTCCCCAACTTTGACTATCTCGGGTGAAAAAAAAATGTACTGAGCTATAACTTTACATTACATAAAAAAATTGCTCATTTAATAAAGATTTCAGAAAGGTGCCACACTTACTGTTTTGAATAGAAAAAAAAAGTTATAGCCGCTTTTGTGGGTAAAGGACTGAGACACGCTAGAATGTATTTAATAGATTTAAATTGAATTTGCTCTTGTTACCGTCAAATGACATGCTAAATAGTACAAAGGTACATAATTACTTGCTTCTGACATTATTTTATGTTACTTACCGGAATTCGGACTAGAGTCTATAACAAGGGCTATATCTATCAATATTTTGTGTGAAGGATGGGTTCACGTGAAATAAGATATACATGAGTTGTTTGAAGAAAAATTTATTCATTTATTGATAAAATATGCTCAAATTGGCGACCTTCTACTCTAATACAAGCTCGGCACCTTTTAAGAAAAGACGCTTTTAGAGATCTTAAACTCAATTGGGCTATCTCAGCAGCAGCTCCATTTATTTGTTCCCGCAAATGCTCTTCGTTTTGAATTGTTTTTGAATAAATTTTGTCCTTAAGACAGCCCCAGTAGAAAAAATCTAATGGATTCAGGTCTGGCGATCGAGCGGGCTACGTGATTGGCCCGTATCGTCCAATCCATCGGCGAGGATAAGTTTCGTCTAAATGAGCTCTTACTTCACGCCCGTAGTGAGCAGGGCACCCGTCATTTTGCAGCCATAGTCTTCGCCGCAGGTTTAAGGGTACATCTTCCAAAAGAGTTGGAAGCCGTTCCTGAAGGAACTCTAAATAACTGTGAGAGTTGAGCGTTGGCGGCAGTTCCACAGGTCCCAATATCTGACAATTAAAAATACCGCACCATAAATTTATTTTGTACCGGTACTGCGAACGATCTTCTCTCATTTCGTGAGGATTGTATATCTGCCAACTGTGAAGGTTATGTAAATTAAAATAACCATCACGTTTGCATGATGATTCATCGCTCCAAATTATTTTATTAAAAAAGTTGGGGTCTGATTCATGCATTCGCAACATTTCACGGCAAAATCTAACCCTCGACAGGTAATCTCTTTCCTGTAAAGCCTGAACACGTTGAATGTGGTAGGGATGAAATCGATGGTCTTTTAAAGCTTTGTGAACTGTAGTTTTTGGTATTCCCGTCCGTCTTTCCATCATTCTCACTGAAGTCGATGGAGCTAGTTCCACTTCCTCTAACACAGCTTCAACATCTACCGTTGCAGGACGTCCTGTTTCGCCGCCACGCCTTCCAGGTATGCGACCTTAAAAAAGTGAAAAATGATAGTTAACAAGCAAGCAAACAAGAAAGGTGTAAAAATCACTTACCTTCATATATTTCTCTATGGGTCCGGGCGAATACTTCACGACCCGGATGTCGACGATTGGGGTATCGCTCTGCATAGAGTCTTTGAGCAGCTCTGGCATTACAGCAAGCTTCACCGTAAATTAGGTGAATATCCGCATATTCATGCGACGTATACTGCGTGTTCTCTGTCATAGTATTAATAACACAATGTTCGAAGGGTCCAATTCCACAAAATCCACTTTCATTATTTCCGGTAATTAACACAAAATAATGTCAGGAGCAAGCCATAATGTACCTTTGTACTATTTAGCATGTCATTGGTCGGTAACAAGACCAACTTAAATTTAAATCTATTAAATACATTCTAGCGTGTTTCAGTCCTTTGCCCAAAAAAGCGGCTTTAACTTTTTTTTTCTATTCGAAACAGTAAGAGTGGCACCATTCTAAAATCTTTATTAAATGAGCATTTTTTTATGTAATGTAAAGTTATAGCTCAGTACATTTTTTTTTACCAGAGATAGTCAAAGTTGGGGAAGAAAATATCAAAAAGTTAAAAATCGCAATATAGTCCTAATTTTATAATGGTTCCTTAATATATTTTAACTACATTGCATTTGAGTATGGAGAAGCAACTATCTGAAAGTATTTGACATAAAAAATTTACTAGGTATAGGCTTGTTTGTAGATGCAGTTAAAGAAAATACACGAAAAGCCACGATTTTCTTTAATTCAAAAAAATTTAAATATTTCAAAAACGGTGACACTTTTACCTGAAAAATTTTTGCTTATCAGGGAGCTCACTACCCCACCTGCCTTCTCCTCAAGCTTGGCAGGTTACTTCTGTTACACCCTGTATAGTATGTATGTACAAATGTAGAAGCTTATTGCGGGATTTCGGATATAAGATTTCTTCAGTTATATGTCTGTATGCACATATGTGGTTTGCGTATTTCGTATCCTAATGATCATGGGTGCATATTACAACTGAGTAGAACCAGGGTTTGATTCCTAGCCCGAACAACATTAAAGTTGGTTCTAAACTCAGTCGCCCCTCGGCAAAATGAGTGTATTTCGGCCATGAAAAAGTTTCTCAGAAACAATGATCAGCCGTTCGGATGCGGCGTTAAACTACAGGTCCCTTTTTTTATAACAACATTAAGGCAAAATTAAAAAAAAAAAACCCTAATTTCCAAACCGTTTGCCTACCTCTGGAAAGCAGCCGATTTTGGCTTAGGTGTTCGTTTTGAAAACGTATTAAAACCAGGTTTAAAAAAAGATCCGTTCCTTGCACACCCTGGCATTTAAGTCTCCGAGCACGATTTTGATATCATGGCGGGGGCAGATCCTTGGATGCCTCGTCCTTCTCTTCCGTCAGGGCATGACCGTAGATGAGCGAGATGTGACCGGGGTGAACGACAGTACTCGGCGACGGAGTCTCTCTCCCACCACAAAACCAGCGCCTTAGAGCTCCTTGCATGGCAGCTGTAGTAGTCATCGCAAGACCCCTGGAATTTCTTGTCTTGCCCCGTCCAATTTCTTGGATGGCGGTGATGTCAGCTTTTGCCCTTACGAGGGCATCAACGAGCCGGGCAGAGGCACCTTCCCCATTAAGGGCCCGGACATTCCAAGTGCATACCCTCAAAACGTGGGCCTTTAAACGTTTGCGATGGTCGGAATAAAAGGGGGGAGCAAGGGGCGCACCCAGGAGTATATTTTCGGAGGGGTTAATACTTCTGAAAATTCGCCTCAGATAATATTCTCTTTGAAGTGCATTGGGGGTGGTTTCACAATCGAATACACGTTTATATAGCGAGCCGCTTGTTCCAAGACAGACACCCGCTGGCCGCCACACCTACTGGTGAGCAGACTTCAGTGAGCCTTTTAACCGAATAAGTCGGAGTAGCACACCGAAGCTACCTCTCTTTCTGCCGTGACTAGCTTACATGGAAAAAAACCAACGAAAATTTGTAATTTTGCGAGCGCTAACTGAAAAATTAAAATAGGGGACTGAAATTTTACCCCTAACAATTTTTTTATATGGGACCGAAAGAAAAAATAAGCCATTTTATTTGATACAATCTAATGTACATGTGTATATGTGTATACAGCTTGCGCTTACTATATGCCGGCATGCCGGTGAGAAGAGTGTTTTGAAAATATGTACTCGTTTCACTTTATTTAACGTTTTTGTTTTTTTTTTTGCATCCAAAAATCAATTAAATAAGTAGGCAATCATGTTTCCTTTACACCCCTTTTACGGCTAAACTATACTTCTAAGGTATAAACAATTATATATCATTAGAAAGGTATTTTGATGCTGATGTGCAGGCAGTTTTTAAAATTTCAAATTAGTTTAAAATAGAGCGAAAAAATCTATTCAAAAGTCACACCAATACCAATGCCATACATGTACATGGCTGGGGCGGAAATGCCCCCTAAATGTATGCTTTAATATTGATAGTGAATTAAAGAAACATGCGAAACAGCAGTTTAGGAATAAGAAGTATGTATGTATGTACATGAATAGATTAGACTCAAACAAGGAAGAAGGTGAAGTAGAGTGTGGATAAGAAGAAAGGGATAAACCCAGAAATTAAAATAAAAGGAAAAAAACCTAAATATAAAGACAAAGAGGAAGGAAAATTTAAATACCTAACCTAATAACAATGGTGGGGGTGAATATGTATATGAAGAAAAGAATGGCCATATTTAGATCGGGATAAAGGAAAAAATAAAGATGAAGAAGAAGATGAAGACCAAGACGAGGAAGAAGATGAAAACGAAGATGAAGATAAGGATAACTTAACTCACCTCAACTCATCTCACCTACGCTTAAAAACTTACTCCACCTGAGCTCACTACACATTAATTCACCACACCTCAACTTTCTCACCACACTTAAATTCACCACACCTAAATCCCCCACACCTTAGTTCACCACATTTAAACTCACCGCAACTAAATTCACCACATCTAAACTCACCACACCTCTTAAGCCCACCACACCTTAATTTATAACACCGTAACTACCACGCCCAACTCCACCACACCGCAACTCACCACACCCAATTTCACCACATGACATGATATTACTTGATGTGGCATCAATGACAAAATCACTTGGCATAAAGTGAACCAAAATAAACCAGATTTTTAATCTTATATAATGAAATATCAAATAATAGCGGCGTTCATATAAATTGATAAACTTCCGATACGATTAAGATTTATGGAAGGAAGAAGGTAAAGTTGAATATGTAGAAGAAGAAAGGGATAAAGGCAAAGATTAGAATAAAAGCAAAGAAACCTAAATATAAAGACAAAGAGGAAGGAAAATTTAACTACCTAACCTAATAACAATGGTGGAGGTAAAATAACAATGGTGGGGGTAAATACGTAAATGAAGAAAAGAATTAAGATATAATAATATAATAGATTGGCGCTTACACATATGTTAGTGTTTGGCCGAGCTTCTCCTCAGACTTGTGGCGTGCACCTTGATGTTGTCACACAAAGCGGAGGGACCTACAGTTTTACGCCGACTCCGAACGGCGATTGTATTTTTATGAGAAGCTGTTTTTCATGGCAGAAATACACTCGGAGGTCTGCCATTGCCTGCCGACTGAAGACCGCTGTTGAGAAAAACCCGTTTTCTATATTTTTTTTGCGATGTTGCTTTGACCAGGGCTTGAACCCAGGTATTGATGAGTGGAAGCGCGCACTGCTTACCACTACACCACAATTAAGATATAGATCAGGATAAAGGAAAAGATAATGAATTCATTACACCGTAACTCCCACACCCTATTTCACCACATGACATGATATCACTTGATGTGGCATCAATGACAACATCATTTGGCATAAAGTGAACCAAAATAAATAAGATTTTTAATCTTTTGTAATGAAATATAAAATAGTAGCGGCGTTCATATAAATTGATAAATTTCCGATAAGATTAAGATTTATGGAAGGAAGAAGGTAAAGTTGAATATGTAGAAGAAGAAAGGGATAAAGGCAAAGATTAGAATAAAACTAAAGAAACCTAAATATAAAGACAAAGAGGAAGGAAAATATAATTACCTAACCTAATAACAATGGTGGGGGTAAATACGTGAATGAACAAAAGAATGAAGATATTGATATTGAAGATAAAGATGAAGACGAAGGTGAATATGAAGATGAAGATGAAGATGAAGATGAATATGAATATGAAGATGAAGATGAAGATGAAGATGAAGATGAAGATGAAGATGAAGATGAAGATGAAGATGAAGATGAAGATGAAGATGAAGATGAATATGAATATGAAGATGAAGATGAAGATGAAGATGAAGATGAAGATGAAGATGAAGATGAAGATGAAGATGAAGATGAAGATGAAGATGAAGATGAATATGAATATGAAGATGAAGATGAAGATGAAGATGAAGATGAAGATGAAGATGAAGATGAAGATGAAGATGAAGATGAAGATGAAGATGAAGATGAATATGAATATGAAGATGAAGATGAAGATGAAGATGAAGATGAAGATGAAGATGAAGATGAAGATGAAGATGAAGATGAAGATGAAGATGAAGATGAATATGAATATGAAGATGAAGATGAAGATGAAGATGAAGATGAAGATGAAGATGAAGATGAAGATGAAGATGAAGATGAAGATGAAGATGAAGATGAATATGAATATGAAGATGAAGATGAAGATGAAGATGAAGATGAAGATGAAGATGAAGATGAAGATGAAGATGAAGATGAAGATGAAGATGAAGATGAATATGAATATGAAGATGAAGATGAAGATGAAGATGAAGATGAAGATGAAGATGAAGATGAAGATGAAGATGAAGATGAAGATGAAGATGAAGATGAA
>NW_016164532.1:0-11813 GCF_001687245.7 Rhagoletis zephyria | reverse complement strand
TGAAGGTGAAGATGAAGATGAAGATGAAGATGAACATGAACATGCACTTGAACATGAACATGAACATGAACATGAACATGAACTTGAACATGAAATGGAACATAAACTTGAACATGAACATGAAGTTGAAGACAAACATAACCAGAAACATAAATATTAAAATCGATGGAGACAAAGATAGAGAGGAAGAAAGTGATAGGGATAAAAAGGAAATACAACGGAAGGATGTGCGATTTTATATTGTGGTGTGTTATGCTACATATGTTATATTATTTAATCTTATGTTATGGTATGTTATGTTATGCTAAGTACTAAGCTAAACTCCCCTCCACTTAACCCAACTAATTTTATTTCAGCTTAACTCAACTCAAATAAACTATCCTTAATTTTAGCGGTTGAATTTCAACCGCTGGGCGAACACTAGTAATTATTATTCTAAAACTTCTAAAACGGTCCCGACAGCCGAGGGCATTCCACGTTGTTTGCTTTGAAAGGACTTTTACCGGTGATGCAGCACTATTATGCAACGTTCTTGCATTCTTCGTCGTATGACTTTGATGACTCTGATTAAAATATAAACTTTCAGAGACCAGGTTGCATACCCAACTAGGGATGGAACGATACGAGTAAATACAAGTACATACTCGATACTTTTCGTTCGATATTAAGTAATTTTGGAATCGATACTTTGGAACCAAGTACTGAGTAGGTATCGAAAAAAAAAAATACTCGTATGGAAACCCGATACTAAGGCGAATTTTCTTTCGGAATTTTTTCCTCCACGAATATAAATTGCCTAGTGCTTTATGGCTGTTTAAACGCCAGCGACTTTCAAATCTTTAATATGTTAATTTTTTTCCTGGAACCAGTTTGAGATGAACTTTTTTAACAGATGTTTTTGCTGTTCTTGCATCGGGAATCCATTTCCATTCCCGCAGAAACCAAAAAATCTATTTAAAACATTTTTTTTAGGTTCATTGCATGTTTTTCTTAAGTCAGAAGAATACAAATCCAAAGATTTTTCTTTGGAAGGTCGGTCTTGAGGTCAAGGTAAGGCAAAATTTTTGATTTTTAGTATTTTTTTACCTAAAAACAGCTTGTAATCAACTTTTTAAAAACAATTTAAAATGAAATGCTTTTTCGATTCTTGCGGCAAAGGAAATGGATTCCTTGATGTACGAACAGCAAATATATGGTTTTAAGCTTTTTAAAAGCTTCGTTGCTTACTGGTTTCAGGCAAGAAAAGGAAACAGTTTTAAAGGTCAAGGTAATTATTCTACAAAACGAGACAATTTTTCTTGAATTCCCCATCTCAAACCGTTACTTTTATTTCGCTATCTCTTCTCGCTTTATTTTGCCCCTTTTTTTAAAAAATAGAACACTGCGGCGTATATACGGTCCAACGTACAGATTGAAAACACAATACAATACTATACAATATTAAAGGTGGTGGAGAATAGCCCTGTTATGGAAAAAAGAAGCAAAGGAGAAAAGAAAAGGGTGCAAAGCGTGGATGATAAAATAAGTAGTTATCTTAGAAAAAACTAAAATGTTCAACGTAGCCCAGCCCAGAAATTTCGTTTGGAATTTAAGCTTGCTAAGAACTCACCATATAAAACCCGCTATTTTGTTACTATAAGAGATACGCACCTGGATTTGTGCCAACTTATAAACGAAGGTACATTATATTTGCCTACAATAAAAAAAATCAAACTGGACTTCCCAAAGCCCCGAAATTCAACAACAAATATGAATATGGGCACTGAGTGTCCAACTCACGGTCCTAAGGTTAAACGAGATTAACTTCTTGTAAAATTTTCCAAGGTATTATCTCTGTTAAATACCACTCATCATTAAATGTATAGTTTTGCTATGTTGTTTTATTTATTTTCAATTCCTCTGTTATTAACTTTTGTAATTCGGAGTTTGGGATTCGCCGAGGATCATTAATTTGCTACCTAAAAAATTTAAATTTAATCCAGTTCATACGGTATAACTTCATAGCCAGAAGTACCGATACCAGTAGGTATCGATACTTTAGATTCGATATTTTTCTCGTATCGATACTTTCTTACGATACTACTTCCAAGTAAAGGTATCGATAACTGCATGGTATCGTTTCATCCCTATACCCAAGGCTAACACTGGCATTTTACGCCCTACTAGGATACAATCTAAACATGTGCTGGCGGTCCTTTGAGTTCATAAAAATTATTGTTGGCTGTCAAGTGGCTGTAGTTAAGGACAATAAAGCGCAAACTCTATTGTCGCAGGTAATTTAGTAGAAAATTTACCTTTTAATAATAGCTAGCTATAGGTAACTTAGCCCTGGGATACTAAAGTTCTATATAAATTAATATATGTATATACGTACTTAAGTATGTATGTATGTCTCTGCCCAAAAAATATAGTAAGAACATACATACATAAATATTGCGATCCATGTGCAATAGATTTTTATTCGATTTCACTTTATTTTAGTGATTCATTTTCATAATTTCAGTAAAGTTTAAGTATAAATAAATACGTATTAACTTAAATATATATATCATTATTTTCATCAAAACTGCTTTTAAATTGTAACTTATAATAATATACATATGTACGTATACCTACATATACAGGGTGTCCCAGAAGTAACCTGCCAAACTTGAGGAGAAGGCAGGTGGGGTAGTGAGCTCCCTGATAAGCAAACATTTTTCAGGTAAAAGTGTCACAGTTTTTGAAATATTTAAATTTTTTTGAATTAAAGAAAATCATGCCTTTTCATGTATTTTCTTTAACTGCATCTACAAACCAGGCTATACTTAGTAAATTTTTTATGTAAAATACTTCCAGATAGTTCCTTCTCCATATTCAAATGGAATGTAGTAAAAATATATTAAGGAACCGTTATAAAATTAGGACTATTTTGGGATTTTTAACTTTTTGATATTTTTTCCCCCAACTTTGACTATCTCTGGTGAAAAAAAATGTACTGAGCTATAACTTTACATTACACAAAAAAAAATTGCTCATCTAATAAATATTTCAGAAATGTTCCACTCTTAGAAAAAAAAAGTTATAGCCGCTTTTGTGGGTAAAGGACAAAGACACGCTAGAATGTATTTAATCGATTTAAATTTAAGTTGCTCTTATTACTGACCAATGACATGCTAAATAGTACAAAGGTACATTATTACATGCTCCTGACATTATTTTATGTTACTTATCGGGAGTCGGACTAGAGTCAATAACAAGGGCTATATCTATCAATATTTTTTGTGAAGGATGGGTTCACGTGAAATAGAATATACATGAGTTGTTTGAAGAAAAATTTATTCATTTATTGATAAAATATGCTCAAATTGGCGACCTTCTACTTTAATACAAGCTCGGCACCTTTTAAGAAAATACGCTTTTAGAGAACTTAAACTCAATTAAACTCAATCGAAAATGCTCTTCGTTTTGAATTATTTTTGAATAAATTTTGTCCTTAAGACAGCCCTAGTAGAAAAATCGAATGGATTCAGGTCTGGCGATCGAGCGGGCCGGGTATCGTCCAATCCATCGGCGAGGATAAGTTTCGTCTAAATGAGCTCTTACTTCACGCCCGTAGTGAGCAGGGCATCCGTCATTTTGCTGCCATAGTCTTCGCCGCTGGTTTAAGGGTACATCTTCTAAAAGAGTTGGAAGCCGTTCCTGAAGGAACTTTAAATAACTGTGGGAGTTGACCGGTGGCGGCAGTTCCACAGGTCTTAATGTCTGACAATTAAAAATACCGCACCATAAATTTATTTTGTACTGGTACTGCGAACGATCTTATCTCATTTCGTGAGGATGGTCTATCTGCCAACTGTGAAGGTTATGTAAATTACAATAACCATCACGTTTGCATAATGATTCCTCGCTCCAAATTATTTTGTTAAAAAAGTTGGGGTCTGAATCATGCATTCGTAACATTTCAAGGCAAAATCTAACCTTCTACAGGTAATCTCTTTCTCGTAGAGCCTGAATACGTTGATTGTGGTAGGGATGGTATTTTAAATCTTTGTGCACTATAGTTTTTGGTATTCCAGTCCGTCTTTCCATCATTCTCACTGAAGTTGATGGACCTAGTTCCACTTCCTCGAACACAACTTTAACATCTACCGTTGCAGGACGTCCTGTCTCGCCGCCACGCCTTCCAGGTATGCGACCTTAAAAAAGTTAAAAATGATAGTTAAAAGAAGAATGGCTTCAAACAAGAAAGGTGTAAAAATCACTTACCTTGGGGTATTGCTCTGCATAAAGTCTTTGAGCAGCTCTGGCATTACGGCAAGCTTCACCGTAAATTAGGTGAATATCCGCATATTCATGCGACGTATACTGCGTGTTCTCTGTCATAGTATTAATAACACAATGTTCGAAGGGTCCAATTCCACAAAATCCACTTTCATTATTTCCGGTAATTAACACAAAATAATGTCAGGAGCAAGCAATAATGTACCTTTGTACTATTTAGCATATCATTGGTCGGTAACAAGACCAACTTAAATTTAAATCTATTAAATACATTCTAGCGTGTCTCAGTCCTTTGCCCAAAAAAGCGGCTATAACTTTTTTTTCTATTCGAAACAGTAAGAGTGGCACCTTTCTAAAATCTTTATTAAATTAGCATTTTTTTATGTAATGTAAAGTTATAGCTCAGTACATTTTTTTTACCAGAGATAGTCAAAGTTGGGAAGAAAATATCAAAAAGTTAAAAATCGCAATATAGTCCTAATTTTATAATGGTTCCTTAATATATTTTAACTACATTGCATTTGAGTATGGAGAAGCAACTATCTGAAAGTATTTGACATAAAAAATTTACTAAGTATAGCCTTTTTGTAGATGAAGTTAAAGAAAGTACATGAAAAGGCACGATTTTTCTTTAATTAAAAAATTTTAATATTTCAAAAACGGTGACACTTTTACCTGAAATTTTTTTGTTTATCAGAGAGCTCACCACCCCACCTGCCTTGTTCTCAAGTTTGGCAGGTTACTTCTGGGACACCCTGTATATAAAACATCAGCCGTTTTCGTTGTTCGCAGTTAACTCAAAAACTGCTGCATAGATTTCAGTCAAATTTTCAGAGGTTATACCTTGCATATATGGTCCTATTAAAGGCTATCAGAAAACTCGGTAGGTGGCGCTGGGGTCGAGTTATTTATAAAAATCGTATTTATGAACCGATTTCTTTTAAATTAAAAATGTTAGCTACCAGCATGATGGCAAACACGTTTACCAAAATAGACCCGCTAGGTGGAGCAGGAGTCGAGTTATTTATAAAAGTCGTATTTTTGAACCGATTTCGTAAGCATGATGAAAAAGGCACTTGCGAAATACGGAACCGCTAGGTGATGCTGGAGTCAAGTTTTTTATAAAAGCCGTATTTATGAACCTATTTTGTTAATACACATTCCAAACGTTTATTACTTTCATGATAATTTTTTTTTTTCATTCGAAACATATTCAGCCTTGTCACGAGTTTCATCTTCCCTGAACCGGTTTACTTTTCGCTTTTGGTTTCCGTGTACTTACAATGGGGGGAATCAAAATTTTCGCATGAATTTTTTTTCGGGCTAAACTCAGGGTAAGGAAGATTACATACATATAATGATAGCCATTTCTGTTTTTCGGACTAAACTCAAAAACCACCCAATAGAGCCCAGTCAAATTGTCGGAGGTCCTATTATGGGCTACTAGAAAACAAGCAGGTGGCGCTGGAGTAGAGTTACTTATAAAAGTCGTATTTATTAACAGATTTCGTTCAAATCCGCAGCTTGAATACCTGTATGATGAAAAATTCCTTCGCTAAAAATGGACCCGCTGGAGTCTAGGTATTTAGAAAATCCGTATTTTTTATAAAATCTGATTTGAATTCATAAATCCTATTCATTTCATGGCAAGCAAAGATTTTGCAAAAAAGGGACCCAGTGGATGACGCTGCACCCGAAATATATAGAAACCCCCACGGGATTTGTTTATCTTAGAAGAATTTACTTTTCAGATGGCTAAATCAAGGATGCGTTTAAATATGCATATAAAGACCATAACACTGTGTAAGCGTGATCATGCATTTACCTCCGATTGACGAAGTTACTCGTGCGGCCGTTATTACCGCAGTAAGACTCAAAGAAACCAATTCATAAATATTAAGACGAATTGTAAAAGTGGCGAATTGACAAGGAAAGTTTCGACCACATCTGTCCAAGAAGGAACACGATAGGTATATCAATGGCTTCATTGGAACGATGTTCATGAGATCACACGACTCATTTAGCCAATGTACGCGAAAACTTTTCATCCTGCGGGGCAGCGAGGATTCTTGAAGACGCTCATTTGTGCTCTTGATTTCCGTATGGAAGAATATTACGCACGCTTGGCAGAGATCTCACAGGTGGAAATAAGACCATAGGTAAAACGCATGTTTCGGTGCGCGCCACAGCATAGACAGTAGCCAACCTTTTTGGGTTGTTGTTGAAGTAATCGTTGTTGTTGTAGCTATATTCACCCTTGAGGAAGGCACTGGGTTGTGTGTTGCTATTTAATGGCCTTCCTCAGACTTTTTCTTCGATTCCAGGGTTGTGTGCTGCATTATTACTAGATAAATTAATTCAAACCTTTGACAAATCGTGATTTTAATAAAAGAAAATTATAAATGGTGTTGAAAAACCAAACAAACGCTCGTGCGAAAGCTCTATTTTTGTATGTGGTTAAAGTTTATACATGGCAATATTGATGGTAATACAAGGAATGTATTCATTTGTGGATTTGATGTCACTTCAAAATTTAGGCAACGTGCGAGCTGCCAGGTTCTGTTATCAATATAATTAACACAAGGTTTTCCGCGTGATTGCCTTTCAATAAATAGAATTAACAAATATTCGCAAATAAATTTGATTTATTTTATAACTGAAAACCAACGTACGCTTTTTGTTCTTTTCCAGACTCCATTTTGATTTTGACTCTTTATTACCGCGAACAGCTTTAAGTGTATACATATTTACAAGCTGTCAAAATTCTGCGTGGTTCCACGAGCTAGGTGAAAATTATGGCGTTCGTATTCGCAACAAGACATCTCAAAATTTTTGTTTGATCTTTCCAAATTTTAAATTTTTAATCAGTTGGAAAAGGCCCTCAGTGGCGGCGCTGCGAGCGCTAAGATAGTAATTTCATGTCAATTAGTAGAAAAGTTCCATGGTGTAATTCTTGCTGTAAAATTTTTCACCAGCGTGTTGAAAATTTTCATTTACCTCAATTGACACAGGCCCTTTGCACAAATGAGGTTCAGAAATGCGTTTTATTTAAATCGTTTAAAAATAAGTCATTTATGTATACCATTTTATGTGGAATTATTCAATAAATTTCGTTTTACACTGCACTTTTTGAAACTGTTTGGAGTTAATTATATTTTGTTTCTCAAAAGCAACCCTGCGTGCTTAGAAGGCGTGGGTACCAATATTTTCATCCCTGGCATCTTCATCCCCGAGGAAGGCAGTCGCCAAATTCACCCAAGGTTGTTTACTGGTTATATTGTGGTGCGCGCATAGTTATTTAAAAATAAAAAGTTTGATGCCAACCGGGGTTTTTCAGCGGATATATAATTCATGTGAATTATAATTTGAAAGTGTCTATTTAGCCCAGGAAAAAGCAAAGCAGTATACTTCCAGCAGATATTGACCTGGGTTTTCGCACGACTGTTCCTGTTCCATCGTTTTTTTTTAGGAAATTCTTACCACCATATACATATGTATTATTTACTTTAGTAACTAACTTATCGGCCGCTGTGGTGTAGTGGTAAGCAGTGCGCGCTTCCACTCCGCTGCACCTGGGTTCAAGTCCAGGTCAAAGCAACATAAAAAAAATATATAGAAGAAAGGGTTTTTCTTAACAGCGGTCGCCCCTCGGCAGGCAATGGCAAACCTCCGAGTGTATTTCTGCCATGAAAAACACAATCGCCGTTCTGAGTCGGCGTAAAACTGTAGGTTCCTCCGCTTTGTGTGACAACATCAAGGCGCACGCCACAAATCGGAGGAGAAGCTCGGCCAAACACTAACATATGTGTAAGCGCCAATCTATTATTATTATTAACTAACTTATGTACATATGTACGTATTTTGATGCTTAATATATGCAAATAAAAGAAGAAAGTAAACACAACAAACATCGAGTAAATTTTTATTTGTGTCAAACTGAAACTTTTTTCCCAATAATAAACGGTTAGCTGATTCAAGTCTACAGCAAGTTCACAAAATTAATTGAAAACTAGCATCAACCAAAGCATTGTTTATATTTGCTCAACAATGATTTTATTCAACTAACAATATTGTCCAATCAAGGTAGTCGTTTTGTATAAAACAGTGATACAAATATTCAGTTCAGCATAATTTAAAGCAGACAAACTATTTTCATTGTTTACATTAGGGTATCCTTATGAGCCATAATTTTAGCTTCATCGTACTTTAACTAATATATATTGATCATCACTTGTAAAATCTTGCTCCATTATTAATATTAGGTGGATTAAGGTAACGATCAAATTTCTAAATTAAAATTAGTCTACTACGGTACATTCTGTTAAGCTGCATATTCGCTTAGCTTTTTTAGTAAGGCTGCACTTTTCCGGTATAATGCTTATTTCAGAAGTAGTTTTATTCACTATACACGAACATGTTTCGTTTGACAGCATCGCGGGATCAATAAAATGATTTAAGCTTTCCATTTCAAAATGCTCTAAAGACTGTTGTGTTTCAAAAAAACACAGTCTTAAATATCCGAGTGGTCTAATAGTTGAATACATATTTATCTCCCTTTTCCAAACACATTTATATATACTTTATTCTAAACACCTCCCATATATATGTCTGCACACCAAATTTCAGGTTCATGTGACTTATGGCTCGCAATTTATGGCTGGTTAAAAATTCCACGCCTGTGGGATGTGACGCGCCCCCTTTTACAAACCCATTTATATAAAACTTACTATAAGCACCTACCATTGATATGTGTGCAACACCAAATTTCGAGTTCGTGAGAATTATGGTACCGAAGTTATAGCTGATAAAAAATTCCGCGCCTATGGTACATATGTGACACGCCCCTTTTTACAAACTCGTTTATATATACCCTACCATTGATATGTCTTCATACCAAATTACGAGTTCGTGAGGCTTATGGTTCCGAAGTTATACCTGATAAAAAATTCCGCGCCTATGGGATGTGCCACGCCCCCTTTTACAAACTCTTTTATATGTACCCTCCTATAAGCACCTACCATTGAAATGTCTGCATACCAAATTTCAATATCGTGAGACTTATGGTTTCGAAGTTATAGGTGATAAAAAATTCCGCGCCTATGGGATGTGCCACGCCCCCTTTTACAAAACACGTTTATATATACCCTTGTATAAGTACCTACCATTGATATGTCTGCATACCAAATTTCAAGTTCGTGTGACTTATGGTTCCGAAGTTATAGCTGATAAAAAATTCAGCGCCTATGGGATGTGCCACGCTCCCTTTTACAAACTCATTTATATATGTATACTCTCCTATAAGCAGCTACCATTGATATGTCTGGATGCCAAATTTCAAGTTCGTGTGACTTAAGGTTCCGAAGTTATAAGCACCTACGATTTATATGGCGGTTTACCAAATTTCAAGGTCATGTGACTTATGGTTCCGAAGTTATGGCTGATTAAAAATTTCACGCCTATGGGAGGTGCCCCGCCCCCGTTGTAGGATCCCCAATTTTTTCACCCTATTATTGGCCCGGGAGTCATGGCTATACTCTGTCAAAATTTTGTTCGATTCTGTCCGCCCGTTTAGGCTGCAACGAGGCACATACATACATACATACTTCCACAAATATATAGTAGATATACATTTGTCCCAACTAGAAGTCTTAAGTAAATTGCAGACTTTCGTGAACTATATATTTATTTCGCCATATCCAACTATGCCACTTGATCACTATAACCAAATCTTGGTTATTATAACTAAACTTTTTTCTGGGTGTAGTTTGCGAGTTTTTGCAAATTTTGGAACAATTTCGGTAGCTCTAATAGAAAAGCCATTATTTTCCATCATCGTGGAAAAATTTTGTTTATGCAAATGAGTATGGAAACACTGCACAGTAGTGATGTGAAAAGTATCGAGTATCTAATAGTATGTATTTGATACTGTTGAGCAATTTGAGTATTCGATGAGTATTGAAAAAATTATGTCGATACTTCGATTCTCAAACATCATCGTTAAAATATATTTTCATAACAAGCGTCGCCAAAGCAAAGTAACGGGTTGCAAAATTTACAATGGTTAAATGGAGAATGGTTGAGGAGCAGTGTATAATCAGGTTTCAAAAAGATAATTTACCGGAATACAATGTGGATCAAACAAACGGCAATTCTCTTTGGAGTGATTTTGATCAAAAATCTAAGAAAGCTCACAAAAGTTATTTAGCGTCTGCCATAGTCGAGGGTAATCAATATGTTCAAGAATATTTATTGGAGGGACATCGAGCTCCGCTCGCGTGGTGGAAAGAATAGGAAAAATATATCCCCAAATAGCTCAAATAGTTAAGTGTAACAATAAGCTTCAACAACAGCTCAGTAGTTTCTATGCAATGTTTTCGAGTGAAATCATTTTTACCAAAAAAGAGTCACTATGCGTAAGAACATAAGGATAAAAGTCATAAGATTTTTATCGGTTTTGGTATAAGAGATTTTTAACGGAATAATTTAAATATTGTTTCCAAAGTATCGAGTATCGATCGATACTTGAAAGTATTGAAAATTTACATCACTACTGAATAGGCACAACTTCTAGAAACACTAATTAGTTTACTTATGTTTATGCATACAATATTAAAACTGCAAATATAGGAAAAAGACAAAAAAAGTGTTAAATTTTCTTTTTATTAAAAAATAATTTGTTCATAATCTGAACGAAATGAAGAGCTATGAATATTCCAATGAATAGTTGCGGCATTGTTGTAATTTTTTCGGAACAGCAGAGAACAGAAGAGAAGCTTAAGAAAGCTTTGTATTCATTTGTTAATACCATATATGTAATACTTCTATATTGGTAGTAAGCTAACATCTCAATGTGTAAGCATTCCGAAATCAAAGCGAGACAGTCTAGTACTGTTTTTGTCAATGTATTGTGTACTTGAGTGCCGTTTTTGTAAATGTGTCGTGTACATGTTTATTTATAAACGTATGTGTTCCTTTTCTTTCGTACGTGTTTATTGATATATCTGTACTGTAGTGTTTTCGGACGGTACTAGCTCTTACTGCCAATATAGGAGTATTACATATATGGTTAATACTAATATAAGTCGTATACTTTTTCCTTGTTCAATTATGTGTTTTTATTTAAATTATTGTTTAAAAAATTGTTTAACTTGAACTTTGACCCTTAACAACTTTTGTAGTTGTTGTTCCCACAAAAAAATAAGTATACCGTTATACTCACCGCAATTATCTTTATCGATCCCCATATTTTTTTTTTTTAATTTGAGAATCGGAGCTATTCTGCATTTATGACCAAGTTTTGCTCAACTTCTGTATATTTGACAGAAATGCAACTCTGAGAAATTACGCACGCAAATTGATTTCGGTTAATCAAATGTGAAAAACCTGCGTGCGTGCGTAGAAAAACTCACGCCGGTAATATTAGGNTTAAAAAATTGTTTAACTTGAACTTTGACCCTTAACAACTTTTGTAGTTGTTGTTCCCACAAAAAAATAAGTATACCGTTATACTCACCGCAATTATCTTTATCGATCCCCATATTTTTTTTTTT
>NW_016164531.1:24536-31120 GCF_001687245.7 Rhagoletis zephyria | reverse complement strand
GAACATTTGTCGCATATTTTCACACCTTCTTGTTCTTGAATATGCTGGCAAAATTACGCACCGATTCGCACTACAGGAGCTGTAAAAATCGCGAACAACGTAGCAAAATCGTAATTTTTTCAGCGTTCATCCTATTCACGGCCGCTGTAGTGTAGTGGTAAGTTGTGCGCGCTTCCACTATGCAGGGCCTGGGCCCAAGCCGTGGTCAAAGCAACGTCGCAAAAAATCTAGATAAAAAGGTTTCTTCTTAACAACGGCAGACAATGGCAAAACTCCGAGTGTATTTCTGCCGTTCGGAGTCGCTGTAAAACTATTTAGGTCCCTCCCCTTTGTGTGACAACATCAAGGCGTACGCCACAAATCTGGGGAAAAGCTGGGCCAAACACTAACAAATGTGTAAGCGCCATTCTACTATTTTATTAATACAGGCATTTTCTCCCCTTTTCTTTCAAATTGATCATTCTTCAATATGAAATCAAAAAGAAAATTCTCCGATGCCCAAAATCCAGATATAAGTTCAGATCTGAGAAAAAGAGTGTGCCTATTCAAGTGAAGCGGGCTGTATGCATAAGTGAACATTAAATAATTGATGAAACTCAGCGTCAATTTTAGTTGTGTCCCTTTTTCTTTTAGTTCCTAGTCGAGTTCTCTGTCCATTTTCGCATTTCAGGCGCCATTAGCATACTAATTTTTCGCTTAACACCGCGCATGCTCATACAAATCTGCAACATACATATTTACTCCATAATTGTGGTCATACATTTTAAAATACGTAAAAAAAGATAGTATTTGATTATAAAAGATATTCTACCTTCACTTTACAGCTCACACACTCCATCAGAATCCGAATCGGAAATCTCTGGCAAAGATCAATTCGAGATCATTAGTTCGAGTGAAGTGCAAAATGTTAATTAATAAAAAAAAAAAAAATATATATTAAAACTTTAATGCAATTTACATTTTTACCTATAGACAAAAAATATACACTATTAAGCTGATAAACAAAATATTGAATGAGTTCTTTTGTTTAGTTTGGCCACAAATGCAGGCAAAAAAAAAATTCCTTAATACTTATTTTGCATGAATTATTCGTAATTTTGGAAACTTTAAATATTATTACAACTGCTCTGGACTACGAAATCGCAGTACAGACCGCCATACTCTCTTCTCGATCATGGAGGGGAAACAAACAATGCTCGTCCTTTCAAAAATCGTGACAATTATTATTAAATCCGTTGTAGCCATTAAAATTAAACTTTTCGCCGGAGAAAATCACTATTTTCTAGTTGTCATTCCAGACATGCGAGTTGCACAAAATTCCAGTTATGATTCTTAACGTCGTATTGTAAAGTTGATGCCTTTTTTGACATTTTCTGAACACAAGTGCGCAGAGTAATCCGTAGTTCCCTTGTGGTGCCATCAACACCAACGGTTTTCTTTCATTTCGGTCCACTATCTCGACAATAAAATGCTGCCCCCGTAAAGGACTTTTGTTGTTTCCGTCTGGTTGTTGTGTTCTGGCTACATTTCATGCTTTTTTCATGCAATGCTGTGAGCATGAAGCCCTCCATTTATGCATTTTTTATAGTTGAAAGTGCACCGGCTTAGCCCACTACTGCACTGTTATATGTCTAATTATTCTCTAAATTCTTAAAAAAGTTTTAAGTGTAAGTTTAATAACTTTGCTATACACATAAGGAGGCTACGCATCCTTGTACCTATTCAAGTGAATCAAAATAATAACCAAAATTTGTGTGTAGTTTGATAAAGAGTCGAATAAAATCCAAAGTAATCAAGGTGTTTTCTTCATTTTCATCACTTTTCTTCGAAATTAATCATTCTTCAAAACGGGATCAAACAGAAACTTCTCTGATGCCCACAAGTCCCGATATAAGCTGGGGTCTTAAGGAAAATATGTGTACCTATTCAAGTGAAGCGGGCTGTACATATGTTTGTATGTATTAACATGCACTATGGAAAAGTTTAAATACAAAGTGAATACGAAATGATACAACACAAGCACGAAAATATATTCAAATTAAAAGTAGGTAAGTGAAGTTGCGGCCACCGTGGTCGTGTGTTTAAGAGGTGCGCACTGCCGCCCGGTAGATACCAAGTTTGGTTCCTGCTCACAGCAACTTTCTAAACGTTATATTCTAATAGCGGTCGCCGGAAAAATTTGGCGAATGTGCAACATTGTAATAACGTATTTTTTGCCCGTGGGCAACATCCCTAAAATATAAATTTATACTATGAACAGCAGCTATAGTTAAGTGCCATAAATTCGAAGATAACTAATAGAATTTTGAAGTACCTGCAATCAAGACTTGAGTGTAAATAAGCTGAAGAAACAGTTGAAAAAAAGAAATAAATTATATCAATCAAAATATCCGCGGCAACCACAATATGTCAACTATGGCTGCCAGCTTTGAGTGGATACTCCATCAACGCCACTGGTAAGTTCCGTTGCCATCCGTAAGCAACCCATTATTCTGTTTTCTGAGCAGTATTTTAAAGAAAATGTATCCTCTCGGCTATTGGCACCGATAGATGATTTCTATTCAATTAATTCGGCCGTATTTGGTGTTATGTAGCATGTCTTCCAGTGTTGCTTTTAAGCATTTCGATAATTTGTATTCTGTTTGTTGTTGTAGCGGCGACTTAGCCCTGCCTAAATAGGCTTGTCCATCAATCGTTGTCGTCAAGCTCAGCTAACGGTTCACCCAGGAAGGGTGCCACCCCAACTTGGTTGGTCCATAGAGAGAGAGAGAGAGAGGCGTTAGGTGAGTGGTGTTTAGAAGCATGCGAAGAGGGGTTGCGAGTCATAAGATGATTATCCGCATGCCGGACACTCATTTGGCACATCTGCATTTATCCTACTCGATTGGAGTTTAGTTGTATGCTGGTGCTGATTTGTGATTTACTTGGTTTAGCATTAATCAACAATTTTATTTAGCTTGAGGCTGTTTCTAATGAAAAAGGTTGTGGAAAAACAACAATAATTAACAATGGTAGAAGTTGTAAACTGTTGTTGCTTTTTCCACATTTTCATTTGTTCAACCCAACTACAATCAAGTGCAACGATTTTGTTGCTATTTAGACTTGATCATGTGGTTGTTGTTTGTTGTTGGTTTTTGTTAATATTCTATTGTTAGAATGTTTATCTTTATGGTGTGCTCATCCTTAAATTATTTGTTATTTATGGCCTTATAACAATTCTTATATTGTGTTTCTCTTAATCAATTGACATCAAGCGTAACTATAGACAGTTTTAAACGGCAAGATCTCCTGCTAGAATAGGATGACTTTCATCAGTACTTTTGCATTTTTAACCGACTTCACAAAAAGGAGGAGGTTATCAGTTCGTCGGATTTTTTTTTTTTAATGTACATATACATACCGCATAATTTTGGACCACGTTAACCGATTTCTATAATTCTTTTTGTATGGGAAAGATGTTGGCTCACAGGTGGTCCCATACTAATTTGGTTTAAATCCGATGGATCATGAAAAAATTAACGATAATCTAAAATTTTTATATGAGAATTGAAGTCTTTTTTTTTTTTTTGCTTAAAAATTACTTGTAACATATGCGGTATATGCGTTCCTCAGAAAGCCGCATACAAAAAATCCGCACAGCCAGGGCATTTTCGAAAACCGCATAAATTCAGATAAAGAATTCTAAAAAAAAAAAAACCGCATAAAAAATCCAGTGACGCAATATTATGAAGAAAAAAACAATTTATTTCTTCACTTTAACACTTATTATTCCATGTAAAACTGAACATTAATAAAAAAATAAAATTTTATCTGTATTTTAACCAAAAACAAAACACAGTAAATGCATGAATTATGTAAGAATACAAATACAAATTATTTATCAGAGGCACTGTCTTTCGCTTCAGCGAAAAAATTGTTTGAAAAACCGATTGTTTGTTACGACTGCGAATCGTTTGAACCAATTTTTTTTCGGAAGCTGGCACAAAAAAAGTTTAAATAATAAAGAAAATTAGTTAAGAAGTTTGAGAGACTAAATACGAAATGATGCTGGGGAGCTCGAGCTTCAAAGAATTTTTTAAGCTCGATTTTTAAGCTTCATCTGAAAGAAGCCAATTCTGCGAGTATTTTTTTTTTTTGAAGAATATGCATACTTTGTGGTAGATATACATATTACAAAATAGCCAAGAGATGGAAATGGGTCTACAACATTCGGAGAAACCGAAGCTGTTCATCTTGCACAACAGAAGGCAGAACTAAGCTGTTACATATGTTTGACTTGAAATTTGATTGAAATTAAGGGCCTACAGTTTAAAAACGCTTCCGATTAGAAGATTGGATATTATGAGAACAATTTTTATGGCAGAAGACACGTTTGCCATTGCCTGCCGGGCGTGAAAGCTGTTAGATTAACATTTTCTGCTTTTTTTCAGGAATCGAAATGAGGGTTAGTATGCAATTTAGACCACCACGTAAAACGCTTTAAACAAGTTTAGTTTTCAAAAATGATAAGCAAAAGCATTTTAGACAAAAATTAAAAATAATATATGAAGGCAAATGATTGGGGTTGTATTAGTGAGAAAATTACAAATCAATAAGGTTATTTTTCAAAACTAGGCTTACAAAGTTAATTAGCGTCAAAATAAATTCCACTTAACCAGTTCAAAATTAAGTAATCCTCCGTAACCGTTTTTCACAAGTTCATATATTTGCCATTATTTATTTATGATTAATAAATATAAATTTTATAAATAAAGTAAAATTCTAAAACGATTATAAAATTTGGTCATCAAAGAAATAAAATTAATAAAATATGCGCGTGCGCATAAATGCAAACTACAAATTAGATTCGAGCAAATTAACAGCATGCAACTAAAAAATATGTATTATTTATAATGCTATGATTATAAGAGATTTAAAAGGATACTAAGATGTACTAGGAAGAGAGCATGATTTGCATAAACATACAAACATAAATATATATGTATGTATGCCAAATATAAATGGCAGGCCTCAAGTAAATGCGCACACAAAAAAAATCGCACAAACTCAACGTGCCGCCAAAAAAAAACTAGATCTCACCCTTTAGCGTCCGACACTGCGGCCACTTCGCTATTGTCACCGCCACTGCCGACACTGCTCTGCGACTCATTTTCAGCGGCTACTGAGTTGGCACTAGCCACCGATTGTGCGACATTGCGACGCCGCAATTCGATCTCAGCATCATGCTCCTTCACCTCTTCAATCTTTTCCGGTTCCAGTGGTATCGCTTCGGGGGCAGTGTCATCCTCTGCATCGCTGTCCTTGTCCTTCTTCTTAGACTTCGATTTGGAACGCTTTTCGGCGCTTTTCGATTTTTCATCTTCGGTCACATATTTGGTCTGTATTGCAAAGATTTTGTAATAAAATTTAATACGCTCAAAAACTCCTAAAAGAACTTACCTCGTAGAGTGGCCAAAATGAGGCAAAGAATCCCACATCCTCGGTCAAATTCGGCAGCAGCCAGAAATGCACTTTTCCATAAGTCAATGCCCAAACAATTGTGAAGATGATGAGGCGTATCACCGTCAGCGCTAATATAACTACAAGGAATCCAGCGGCCGCTACTGAAAGGTAGTAGACTCCTTTGCGCAATAGCGGTGGCCATAGCGGGAACAGGCAAATCACAATAGCGCCCAATAGCAATATCAGGCCATAGATCCAATAGTGTAATGGGATGGGGTCGAAAATCCAAACATATGCCTCAGAGCCGTCCACAAATACCTGTTCATGATGCATATCCAGCCGGATCTTACGCTTGCGTTTCTCCTTCTTCTCGCCGCCGTTGCCAGCACCGGCGCTGTTATTGCCATCACCAGCGCCATTGCCACCGCTTGCTTCACCCTCAGCTTCAGTATCTTTCTTCTCTTCCTTTTCTTTTTTACCAATGCTCTTATGCTCTTTTTCATCAGCTTTGTTTTTCGTTGTTTTGCTACCGGCAGCGCTGCCAGCACCACGCATTTCATCCAGGGAGACAGGCACTTTTTTGGCGCGATGGAAAAATTTATGCTCCAACATGGCATCCAAAAATTCAATGGCCTGTTCACGTGTGGTAAAAAGTGCATCATCGCCGGTGGCGAACTTTGACTTCATCAATGCATCAATGGCCTTATTCGAGGAGAAATACTCCACATTGTGGCTGAGAAATTTGGTTTTCTTTGTTTTTACGTTCTTTTTCATCCATTTGGCGACCTTGTATTCGTCTTTGGTCGGCTTTTCTACCTCCTGTTCGCCAGGGCCTGTGTACTCCTATGGATGGGAGGGGAAATAAGGGAATTGAATGTAGTTAGTTAATGATTAAGTGTTATAAATTTAAACCAACGCGTTTCTTAGCACAGAGTTTCAATGCTTGAGGTTATATGGATTTTAACTGTAAACATTCACTTAACACAAAAACGCAAGAATTAAGTAAATTGAAAAGAAAAAATTATATAAAATTATAAGCAATCAAAGTAAAACCGCAATGTGATGCCAAATGAAAAGTAATTCCGCATTAAGGAGGTGGGTCAGAGAAAATAAAAATGCAATGGAATAAAATTAAATTAAAT
>NW_016164531.1:0-24436 GCF_001687245.7 Rhagoletis zephyria | reverse complement strand
CTCACCTCCTTCGCCTACGAAGCGAGCAGACTTGAAAGCAAGACTTGACTGGTCTGAAAAGGGTCTGACTATGCTATATTGTGGTATACATATGTGTATGCATAAAATCGAACCCTAAATCAGCAGGTACTTCGAATCACACTAACTAACCTTCAATGCATACAAATGCATTACCAGTTTTTTTCTCTACTATTATTATTAATAGTTGAATGCTTATTAACTGGCGGGCGAATATGATGTCATTGTGAGTGTTAGGCAGTGTGTGAATACCCCACTTGGGTGCCAACTAAGCGATTCACATATGGGCACGCAATTCCGTGGCGTGGTACTTTCTAGCCGAATTCAAACCGATTTTAAAGTTTGCAAGCGCCTCGGTAGTTGAAACATCAACAATGTAGAAGGTTTAGAAAGCAGCATATGTAAAAAATATGTAAGTGAAAAATAGTAGAAGCTACTTTTTTTATACATACAATCATTGCGCTACATATTGATAGCTTGCTACAGCAGGCGTAAATGCAAATAACACGCTGTAAGAGATTAGCAAAGTATTTCTAGCTTCAAACGACGTAATAAACATATTGGACTGGAAAAGTCATTTAAATTTACGACCGAATTATTACTACAGCAAAACCAGGAAAATGAAATCACATGAAAAGCTCGGTATTTCCCCAACTTTTCCCTTTTGGCATACATATAAAGTTGGTGGATAAACAAAAAATATTTATATATTATTTGCTACGCAGTTTACTAACATGACCATCGTCCTCCACCATTTGCTCCTCTTCGCAACTGTGTATTTCTTCCTCCATTTATGTGAACAAATTATTTTACGAATAATGTTCTTTATAGATATGTATGTTATTCGCAATAGGGACGTTTATTCTTATTGCTTCTATCTACTTGATTTATTTTAAAGATTTTTTCAAACAAACCACGTCGTAAAGCGTAACTTTTTTCTGCGTCACGGCGTTGAATCGCTCACCAACTCTAGCAATATACTGATTCATATGAAAACTTGACTAGAAGCGAACAACTGGTCAGACATGCGATCAGCCAACCAACAAGCCAGTCACGTCAGTGGAGCAACTTTCTCTTATAGCAACAAAAACAACAAGCAAAGCAATACGCTTGCGAGTAATCATAACAAAAACCACAAATATAGCAAAAANCTCACCAACTCTAGCAATATACTGATTCATATGAAAACTTGACTAGAAGCGAACAACTGGTCAGACATGCGATCAGCCAACCAACAAGCCAGTCACGTCAGTGGAGCAACTTTCTCTTATAGCAACAAAAACAACAAGCAAAGCAATACGCTTGCGAGTAATCATAACAAAAACCACAAATATAGCAAAAACATAAAAAACACACACATAAAAATACGTTTCAGCAGCAACGAGTATGAAAACGTCTTCTGATGGATGACAACAAGTGTTTAAGTAACCAGAAACAGCTGAGAAGCGGTTTAAATATTTGTAAAAGTGAATTTGCTCATAGCAAACAAGCTTAGCTGAAAGCGATAAGTGCTCGAAACTGCTTGTTCTGTGGAGAGAATAATGCGGAAAATCATAAAAAAGAAACGGCAAGCGAGAGGTTTGTTCACTTATTATAATAGCAATAATACTTCGCAGAAAGGCAGAAATACGTTCAAATATTTGCCACTGTCTGCCGAGGGGCGACCAATGTTAGCTCACTAAGATGACTTCAGCTGGTCGCGAAGCGAGTTTGGCTATGTCGTGGTCAAACAACGCCAAGGAGTGTACTCCACCTTAAGGGGCCCCTTTCTTATTTATACGCGACTTCGATTTAGCGTTTCGCAATTTAACTGATGATATTAGCCCACATAGGTGGTTGGTTATCCACCGTGTCGACCGATCTGGCAACGACGAATCTAGGAGATTTTGTCAAGGGTCGCAAGATCTGCCGCTCTAGATCCGTTTTATCATAAAGGCAACGTAGATTCAAAATTTTGGAAGCTTAGTCGGGCTGGGGACTAGGAGTGTTTACATGGAATTTCCCACTGAGAATTGGAGTGGGTCTGTACTTGAGGTGGGCGCGGGATATAGGGACCCGCGGGACCTAGGGTACTGATTTCACAATGGCCGAAATGGGCGGTACGGGGTAGGTCTTTAAAAATTTAGCGGGCGGGACGCGACCAAAAATGTTTTCCAGACATGCCCAATAAAACCCGCAACCTTCGAAAATTCAGAAAATTTTCCTTAAAACCATTTCATGATATAAGCACTTTTTTATGTTTTATTGAGACGAAAACGAATAGCAAAGCAAAAATAATAATCGGAAGATCCCAGTACTTTTACTATTTTTTAAATAAAAATTAATTTGAGACATGTGAATTAATCTAGGTGATAGATTTCGGGATCCATAAGACCCGCGGTGCAAATCTGAAAAATTTCGGGACTTAAAGGTTGAATTTCGGGCTGGGCGGGGTCAGGATTGAATATCTAGTCCCGTACCCATCTCTAGTCACCTTCTTTCCAGGCTTAAGAAGAGGAATAATCATACCCATTTATTACCCCTTCTCTGAGATGATTAGCGTGGACAGTGACACGTTGATGTGCTCTGTTGGCTCCGGTGAAGAAATGCCGTGCCCACGACACACGGGTCTACATAACCGGAACGTCTCAGATTTATATCTGACCAAGGACTGTTACTCCAGCATCACTCCCCAAAAACTCTTTGGGGAATATTTATGCTGTTACAACGACAACAACAAGAAATGACAGAGCTGAAAGTGTACATTTCTCTTGTTCCTCTTATTATGGCTGATGTGGGTGAAAAATTTCCTGTAGATTCTTAAATATCCTGTCGGATCCGATCACGCACATATGCGAGTCTCACCGCATCTACATATAATTTTTTCCGCAGTGTTATATGTACATTTTTTGACCTTCAAAAATAGATATTGCTTTTTTCCAAAATACAACATTTATATGAGAAAAGTACTTTTTCTGCTACCTAAATTTTTAAGCACAGTAGTAGTATAAGCAAATTAACCAGTCGTTGATAGAAAACAATATAAGCTAACAGCGAATTCGTCGAAACACGTTATAAAACTGGATATGACTATTTTTCTTTTGTTTTTTGAATGTTTATTTACTTTTTATTCATCTCTAGTTAATTATATAATACTTAGGGCCGTTTTATAAAGTAGGTTTCTGCCATTTAAACACAAATTTTGTTCTGGAAAAAGCTGTTTAAAAACCTAAATATTATATTATTTTCTTCCATACNAAAAAAAAAAATGCAAAATTGTCGAACATAGCACCTTTATATGGAAGAAAATGCGCGACACCACCGGCAAAAAAAACAAGTAATTTTTAGGCGAAAAAACAAAACCGACTTTAATTCTCATATAAAAGTTTAAGATTATCGTTAATTTCTTTACGATCCAATTATCGGATCTAAACAAAATTAGTATTGGACCACCTTTCCAATGAAAAAAGAATTATCGAAATCGGTAAAAAAAAATATTCCGACGAACTAATTCGGTTAAAAATTTTAAAAATCAACGGTATTGTTGTGCAAACTTGTTGATTTTTTCTAGTTTTTGTACTCACGTTAGAGAATATGATTTACATGGCTTTTCTTAGACCGTGTCATTTTATTGACAAATGATTTAAAAATAGGTAATATCTAGTCATACTGAGTTTTTTGAAATGGAGATACTATGAAACGGAATTTTACGCAACAATATACAGTTTTGACCGAAATAAGATGCGAACCTTAAGCATATGTAGATATATGTAACTGCAGATGTCATTTTCGAGATATGCCCTGACGAGTTTTAAAAAGAACGATTCTCTGAAGTTCCGGCATTGAGTGTTATTCACCAAAATTAGCAAGTGGCAGTCTGGCAAAAGAGCAGATTAGCTCGAGCAATAACAGCCGTCAACAGTGGTTGCTTGAGCTCATCTGCTGTTTTGCCAGAGTGCCAGGCCACTTGCTTAATTTGGTTAATACCACTATTGTTTGTATTTCTACCAGGGCTGCAAATCGGTTTTAAACCGAACCGGTTTTTTAACCGAACCATCGCTTTTGTTCGGGATTTGAACCGAACCAATTTTATTTTGAAATGCCAAAACTGAACCGAAAATATATTTATATTCGCGAAGAAAGTTTCTCAGGCGAATCGTGTGAAATTGATTTAGTTTCAGAGGCTAACTGTAGAAATCCACTTGTGTTTGTTGTTTGTGGTTATTCTTTTATAATTTTAATTGAGATACATATTTGTTGATAGCGCAGTTGTGCCATTAATTGTATGGTCCTAGTTTCATCAAAAGTATCTTTCTACTCTGCTTCCCAAGTATCCCTTTAAAATGTATCCAGTAACAAAATGAAAAATAACATTAATTTTAAATTAATTATGAACAACTACTCACCATCTTCCATATGGTCTTTTACAGCACACTTACAATTTTTCAGTAGTATTGTTCTACTTCATTTGGCATTTTTGTGAATTCTTCCTTAACAGCACTTTTTAAATATTATCTCTTTTTTACTAATTTATATATAGTATGTATGTATGTGAAATAATAACAAAATTTAACGGCCTCTCTGATCGTCAGACCTCCAAAGTCCTAATTTTGCCAAAAAAAAAACTGGTGCAGGATCCTTCCATGTGATAGAGGAAAACGACATAAATTTTAAAATGCCTTAATTATTCCTAGTTCAGTAGTAACCCTGGCTAAACGATTACATTTCCTTAATCTGTTGAAAAGTATTAAAAAATAAAAAGAAGCTTTAATTTTAAAACTTACACCAGTCATAACAGTATTTCATGTGGTTGTTGTTTGAGTTTCTCTCACAAAGAGAGAAATATAACAACCACATGCAAGAAAAAGTTCAGAACTAGAACGATCAATCCGCCTTTAATTACGTTTGTTATATAGTTGTTGATTTGTTTGTTTGTTTTGTATAGTTGTTGAATTTGAACCACTCTAAAAGTGTTCAATAGCGTTTCCTCGTAAAATTTTTCGTAAGTTTTATCATACAAACATATTTTCCACAAGTGGCAAAATCGCAAATTTACGAGTTCCACTCTAAATGATGTTTCTCAATATTTGATTTTTTTGTTTTTTCTTGGACAGAATACTAGTTTGGAAGTTTCTAGTTTTGATATGGGCTTCTGTTTCTTTGTTGCTCCACGGAGAGGATTGTTGTACTTGTAAACGATTATCATTTACTACGTCACCAAGCTAGTCAGCCATTCTCCAAGTGCAATAAAATATTTTGTCAGAACCCTCAAATGTGTCGAGTTTCAAAATGGTATTTTAGACTTTTCACTCTTTAAGCCAATTTTAATTCAAACGCTAAATGAATTGTTAACCTAGCTTTAGTTTTAGCTTTCTTCATTCACTTGTCTGTAAGAATCATGTATTCATTTGACTAAATAAATAAATAAGTAACAGAAAACGTAATATTATCTACTGATTGTACATATGTAGATACATACATATGGCCTTATTCATAAAAAATAAAGTAGGTTTAAAAAAGGTTTATAAATTGAAAAATGTATGAAAACGTCAATTTATAAAGCTCTACAAACTACAAACCTACTTTATTTTGTATGAGTAAGCCCAATAGATTGCGACTTTCTACGCTTTAGAAATTCCAATTTTTAATTACTTAATGAATCTTATGACGTCCATGCTACAGTTACAATATGTACATACTAGGCATGTACATACATACATATTTACAAATGTAATTGCGAATCATCACTTTCTACCACATCTCAAAACTGAAACGAGGATCACACAGAAGTCAAGTGTGCAAAGCATGGCTTCTAAATCAATTGAATGTGGAAACCAATTTAGCTAAAATACGGAAAAATACATATCGTCGTTAAAAGTCAAAACCGCGTATCTTGGTTCTGCAAAAGCTCGTATCTAACTTTTGTGCCAAAAAAGATATTTGCTCTTCGGAAGCTCCTGGCATCAAACCCTTATCCACTTATACTAAAATATCGATACCTAAATATAAGAAGAAGAGATAATTAGGGATAAAAGAGAGAACCGTTTGGAAATAAGTCAAGTTTTGCTCTCTCCTATAGAGTTTTGACAGCCTCTCATACGAGGTTTTGCGCAACGATATACTTATGTACATATGGACATTTAAAATCTTGTATGATAAAATGTTAAAAAATAAAATGAAACAAAATGTAAAAGGGCTGATGAAGCAGCAAAACAATATTTCAAATTATCAAAACCTCGTTTTGGCTACTGCAGTAGGCTTAATTCCTACCTGAGTAGATTGGATCCAGACGTGCCCAACCAGTGCCCGGCATACGGGGAGTCATCCATAACTCCAATATTCGCATGCCCCCCAAAGCCCAAGTCAACTAACACCCCTGTCCCTATGGACAAACCCAGTTGGAGTCGCGCACTTCCAAGACCGAACATCGGAACGGTAGGTACTCCCCAACATCATTAACGATCGAGCACGTCCTTATTGAATGCCCTCATTATAAAATAGGCATACAGTGCTTGTTAGTGCAACATATCGCTCATTTCCCGCAAGGGTATCATAATCCAAGGAAAACAAAAACTTGGGAAAACGGTTTAAAGTTTACAGTTTACATACGTTCACTTAGTAAAAATTAAGATAATTTTTCTCATTTTCGTTGTTGGTGTTTCCGACAGGGTAGGAGTGTGATGTAATTTGGAACGATTTTCCGTCATCCCTTGTCAAATTTGGTTTGGAGACAATCCGGTTTCGGCGTTGTGCCATCTTCAGTGTCAATTTTTATGTAATAAGTTGCGGTTAATCAATACAGCTATGAATTTCCACATACTTAACAACAAAAATTTTTTGGATTGACACTCTTGTAGCAAATGAGCGATATGTACCTACACATTACTCAGTAACAAAATTTGACCTTGGAGTGGGTTTATCATCAATAGAATCATGTGTAATTACAATTTTTCTTGTAAACAAATGTTATTTTATGTGGTGCGCTTCTCGTTTGTTTAGTTATTGAACATTAATCTACAATTTTTATTGTTTAAAATGTTAGTTGTCAGTATCAAAGCGGATCAAATAAATTAGAATTTAGTAGGTACAATGTTAAATGTGGCAAAATCAATGTGCCTTATCAATAGTATGGATAATCATACTGACGGGATTGAAAATAAATATAAATAAGTATAGAGATAAGCTACCCATTCAGACTGCTTATCATGTCAGCAGCAACTCTGATTCAAGAAAGTTAAACCATATCTTGTTTAATTGGAATTCAAACTATTATATGGGGAAATACTAATCAGAGCTGATTGTGCAGCCTCGCATAACATATGGTACATAGAAAAGAGATAATACAGAATGTCAAAATAATGAATGTACTAAACTATGGCTGTACTAAAGAAATGAAAGCACAATATATGCAGTCAAATTAAAAAAGAACAAGTGTGAGTGAAAAAGTGCGAGATTTCCCCACACAATTGGCACGTCAACTACTCAATCGCACGTTTCCCCGCTTCCCCCTGTTAAACAAAAACAATTTTCATGTGCACTGAGCAAAAACAAATCATTTCATCCAGCATATATATATGGATACATATGTATATGTTTTTCCAGCAACTATAAGCAGCAATTGACGCCTATATAACACTGTAGCAGGTGAAAATGCCTGAAAATGCTACATAATTAAAGTATTTTAGACTTCGCTCATATTTGCAGCAATATTTATAGTAACAAACGAGCACAAATCTTTATTTTACCAAATTTCAATGCGTTTGACGAGATACTTCATTTATCTGGTCATTCGTGGAAGCCACACTAGCCCATTCGAAATTTATATGCGCAATAATTTTTCCGTAATTGATCTTTGCATTTGCAGATGTCGTACTTTTGGATACGCATTCGAATGAAAACAAGTACTTTATGGCAAACGAAATTGATTCGGATTGCAAAATCACGTCTACAATTTTCTCCAAATGTAATTCCTCCTACACGTTTCTCCAACTTACATCTTTACGACGCCTTGCACGTTTTTTCTCGGACATCTTTGCAAACTCACTTTTTTATATTTCAGACACTATTTTAATTATAATTACACAATTTTAAAAAGTTTAAATATTTGCACAGAAATATTTTCTCCTATATACTCAATCAAAACTTTTTCCGCCTCCACCTGAACTGACATCGGAATCTGAAATGATTTTCAATTTATGTTTTTTGTATTTGTACTCGGTTTGCAAGTGAAAAAGAAATACAGTACGAAAGCTGAGATAAAGGCCAAAGCGGGCAATAGAAGGTGATAGAGGTATATATTCGAAGAGAGAAAGAGCTAAAAGGATAGTTACTTTGGGGAACTTTGTTTGGCATTCGAAATATCTCAATAAATAAATATCAGTTCATTTTTATATCCTCGAAATATACTTTTTGTTGGGATAATATTAGGCAATTTTAAGCATCTTAAATCTGAAAAAGATTGAAAAGGAAATTAAACCAAAGTACTACANTATCCTCGAAATATACTTTTTGTTGGGATAATATTAGGCAATTTTAAGCAACTTAAATCTGAAAAAGATTGAAAAGGAAATTAAACCAAAGTACTACATATATATGACATTTATTTTAAATTTTTATAAGTTTTTAAAAAAAAAATCTATATTTGTGTAGCCCTGTTCAGCGATCAGCTGATGTTGTTTTGATTAGCGGCATATCAACATTGGGGATCGCTTGAATAATAAATTTCTTCTTGGTAATCATTTCTTTTCAATTTACAAAATATTTTGAGTCATGATTAAAAAAAAGTTTGAATATAGCAAATACGGAGCTTATTAGAATCAAAGCTTTACGCGTAAGTAAATAATTTAATGGTAAATTTTTTGTACATTCAACTTGGCTATTTAACAGCGTTTAACCACAGACCTTCGATTGCCGTTGTTAACAGTCCCATTTTTTACCGAAATCAAGTCTTTTTTTATAAAATGCTGCCTGTAGGAGTCCAATTTAAATTACTACCAAGTTTTTGTTGGCGCAAAGCTACTTTACAGTGCAGGGGAATGCATATTAAGCGCGTGGAACTATATAAGGTAACAAAATTCCTTAATTACAAAAAATTTTACTATTGTGCATTTCTGCCTTCAGAAATGTTTTCGCATACTAGGCGTCAATGAAGCAGCCGACCAAAACACTGTTCGTAATGCGTACATCGATTTGGTGAAGAGAGTCCATCCAGACTCTGGCCTACCGGAAGCAAGCGCTGAACGGTTTCAGGAAGTAGACGAGGCTTTCAAAGTTCTACAGGAAAAGTTCGCCAAAAATCGACGGAATATTTTTGAAGACGAAGAAGAGGAAGTTTTTGATATAAAGCATACAGCGCCGCAACATCGTCAGTACCTTAGTTATGATGGTGTCGGTGTCGGCAATCCTTTTCAGAGACAAAAACAATACCAACAAATCAAAGCAATGAAAGCGCAGGAGCGTGTTTTAAGTCATCGCATTGAGAAATCGCAAGCTGGAGAACGTACAATCATGAAGAAAGGCACCTTTTATAAAAATCACGCAATCAAAACAAAATATGGCTTTGATCGCATTTGTGAGGATCTCATTCAAGAGGCCATGGCAAAAGGCGACTTTGACAATCTGAGATGTGCTGGAAAGCCGTTGAGTAGCGCGCAAACACAAAATCCCTATTTAGATTTTACAACGCACAAATTAAATAAAATACTACTTGACAACGGTTTTACGCCGGAATGGATAACACTACAACGCGATATACGCGAGGCAGTTCAAAGACTCCGCGATGAATTACGTGCAGAGCGATGTTTCTTTGGAGATTATCCACTTAATGAAAAAGAAAGCAGCGCTTGGCAGCAAGTATTGAAGCGATATAGTGACGACGTCAAACTAATTAACAAAAATATAGACAAATATAATTTAATCGTACCTATACTGCAAAATCAACTATTTCGCGTCAATATAGATAAAGTTTCTGAGCAAGTCCTAAGCGATCCAGAGGCATTGAAGCATTTTAAGCGGCAAGATGAAACTACGAGCGTTAAACAAAACTCTGGAAATGTTTCAAAAACTGATATATTCTCTTTCATAGGTTCGTTGTTTTAAATGCGAAAGAGATTGGATAGACCCGATGGCAAGTTTGATTACCAACCATATATGTGATGTTGGGCCGCTGGAGGCTGTAGTGATATGTAAATTTTATTGGAATTTTGAATAAATTTTTGATTATTTGCTTAGCTAAAATTTGTGTACTTTATGCGTTTTTATTTCGAGTTTCAGAAACTTGCCAATTTTTATTACAATCAAAGACCTTAAAAAAAAAGATTGCATTACTGTTACATTCTTAATGTATATAGGGACTTGTGTTCTAATATCATACGGCCGAAAGTTATAACTGTATAAGAAATTTTAACCAAGAAAGACACGCTCTACGCAGCTGCTCCACAAATTCGTGCTTTAAAGTAGCCTAAGCTTACATATCTACATATATCTACTAACTGAAAAATGCATATAGTGTATACTTTTATTCTCCCCTAAATAAGTATGACTGAAAATTTTAAAAACAATCAGGTAAAAGTCGTTTTGCCATCCTGGCTCAGTTTGACTGCATCAGTGGCCAACAGACGCAATGCCTTAGGGAATGCAAAGTGCTCAGCAATATGTATGCGGTTTGTCAAGGTCTCTTCGGTATCGTTCGGAAGGATGGGCACACTCGCTTGTACAATGATGGCGCCAGTATCAACCCCCTAAAAAGTTTTGAAAAACTACTTAGACAAAACCGATCCAAGTCTTTTAAAATTATGCCCATACCTCATCCACAAAGTGCACTGTACATCCAGATTCTTTGTCACCTGCATCCAGCGCTTTCTTCTGCACCTTTAAACCAGGATGTTTGGGCAACAATGACGGATGAATGTTCACTAATCGACCCCTCCACTCGCGTACAAATTGCTCACTCAATACTCGCATAAAACCAGCCAAGCACACCAGATCTACATTATGTTCAACCAGTTTTCTGCTCATTTCCGCATCGAAGTCCTCCCGTTTGGCATACTGCTTGTGTGACACCACCACCGCCTGTATGCCTGCGTTTTTCGCGCGCTCAAGGCCCAATACATCCGCCTTGTTCGATATCACCAATACAATGTCGGCATGCACGCCTTGGGACGTGTCGCGACAAGCATCGATAAGCGCTAGAAGATTACTGCCCGTGCCGGAAATTAGCACAGCTACGCGCTTGCGCGGCTTTCCCTGCAGCTCCTGCACTCGCTTCAGACAACGTGAGAAGTTCTCCACCACAACCTGCGGAGCTTCGGGCTGCGCGCGTTGCACTACCACGCCTATGTGCGCGGCACGCTCACAATATTGCAGCTCTGCCAATACGGACTGTTCCAGTTCTGGCGCGACCACCAAAATTATGCCAAGGCCGCAGTTGTAGGTGCGCTGCATTTCAGCAGGCGCAACATTACCTTGCGCCGCCAGCCAACCAAAAACTGGAGGGATGTTCCATTGCGTGGCGTCTAGTTCCACGGCTAAGTTTTTGGGTAACACGCGCGGTATATTTTCCGTTAGACCGCCACCGGTGATGTGTGCCAAAGCTTTCACATAACCCTGACGCAGAAGTGGAAGTAGGGCCTTGACATAAATACGCGTTGGTGTAAGAAGTTCTTCGCCAAATGTGTAGGGGCTGAAAGGCGCTTTATCCTCAAATGTTACGCCGGCGCGTTTCATAATGGCATGCACGAGGCTGAAGCCGTTGCTGTGTACGCCCGACGACGGAAGACCGATAAGGACATCGCCAGCACGAATTTCATCCGTGCGTGGCAGTAGGCGCGGGTACTCGGCGATACCGAGTGAGAAGCCGGCAAGGTCGTAAACATCGGATGCGTAAAGTAATGGCACTTCGGCAATGTGTGTCTCTGTTGGGAAAAAAGGTATTGTTTTCATTTTGAGAGTTAAAATGAACGATGGAATTTCTCTAACTACTCACCCACTAAACTGCTGCCCGCTTGTGATGCACCTTCAATCACGCCCCCCGTAATTGTAGCTGCCACCTCCTCGACCAAATCTCCACACGCATAATAGCTCGAAAATGTCAACGGTTCGGCGCCATTGCAAAGTATATCATTGACGCACATTGCCACCAAGTCTACGCCGACCGTGCCATTGCGGTCTGTTTGCTGTGCAATCTTAATTTTGGAACCCACACCATCAGTGCCCAACACTAACACCGGATCCTTGTAAGTCTGTGGCACGGGCGTCAAACGTCTGCCCAGCTTTGTTGTGAACGAGCCGTTACGCTGCTGAGTTAAGGCTCCATCACAAAGTTCCAATGCTAAATCGCGTTGGTGTGGCTCATCCAAGGTGCGCGCATGCCTCTCCGAAAGTCCGCCGAAACGGTCTGCGATTTTCTCCAAGCCTTCAACAAAGTTGCGTACCTCGATTTGGTGTTTTTGGTGACACGTCTGCAATTTACGTTTCAATACGCCAAACACCTTAGCGCCGGCGCCAAGCAGGGATTTCCAAACGGTGCACTTCTTTGGTACAATCACCACGAGTCCAATGCCGCAATTTAGGTTGTCCAAAAGCGTCTGCGGACTCAGACGCAGCTTAGCCGCTAACCAACCATATATAGTGGGTATTTTCAGATCACCGAAATCCAGAGAGATCTCGTGGTCCGGCGGTATAATGCGTTGTACGTCTGGTAGTAAGCCTGTGCCAATATGGGATATAGCTTTGACATCGCATTCTCGTAGGAGTGCGAGTATTTCTTTAACGTATATCCTTGATGGTTCGCAAAGTTGTTGACCTGTGAAAAGAGAGTTACGGAGAAATCTCAGTTCGGGGGCTTAGACTGATTTTACTTTTATTCCACACTTTAAAGTGAGTGTGCTGAACCAAACGGCAGACCAAAATACGCAAGCAAAGTCCATCATAATTTACCTAACGACTTTGTGTCATCGCCGAACTCGCACTTTTCCGCAAGGTCGATGTCCGCCGCTTCTAGTTGCTTCAGCAATGCATGAAAACCGGCACAATGCAGTCCATTCGCTGGCAGCGAAATCAGCAGATCACCTTCCTCGTACTGCTTAAATTTCGGCAACTCCTTGCCAGCCTCGAGAATGCCTACACAATAGCCAGCGATGTCGTATTTACCCACCTCATAGACTGAGGGCATTTCTGCGGTTTCGCCGCCTAGTATGGAAGAAATTACGGGATTTGAGATGCTGAATTCTTACATATCGACGTCGCAACTCACCCAAAAGAGCGCAATCGGCGGCTCGGCAACCCTCCGCAATCCCCTTCACAATCTGAGCTGCAACAGGCACTTGCAGCTTGCCACAAGCTATGTAGTCCAAGAAGGCCACTGGCTCAGCACCCGATTCCAGCACATCGTTGGCGCACATGGCGAGCAGATCATAGCCAATACTCTCGTACATTTTCTGCTCGAGCGCAAGCTTTATCTTCGTGCCCACACCATTGATAGCTTCACTTATAACCGGATTTGTATAGTTTAGCTAAGGCATAAATTCAAATCAGCATTGCGCCTGCGTTTTGCGAAATTATTTAGCTCACCTCATTAAGGCGAAACAATCCACCGAAACCTCCCAGACCACCTACGACGCCAGGTCGTTGCGTTCCGCGCGACAACGGTTTTATGCGTTGCACCAGATCGTCGCCTGCGTCTATGTCAACACCACTGTCCTTGTAGGAGAGCCCCTTAAGCATCGGAGCGTTGTTCGCCTTCAGCCTGCCGAGGAAATGAAACGCCATTGAATCGTTTGTTTTTCAAGTTTCATATAAAAGATTTTTATTTATTTTTATTGATGCGTCTTGAGCATGTGTTTTGCCAAATGAGTAATTACATTTTGAATGCTTTCTCCGCAATATCGGTTCGGAATTGTGCCGCTCCGCCTACAAATGTGATACCTTGGCATATCCTAGTGGCATCCGCTGCTGCTTGCCGCAAATCCTTGCGCAGTGCCACCGCTATAAGGACACGTCCGCCATTGGTGAGAAACCGACCGGCCTTGTCAACAGCTACACCACTATGAAAGATCAGCTCATTGGCCGTAAGAGGCGGCACACCTTAAAAGAGACATAAAATCGAAAAAAATGTATAATTTAATATTTTTCTTTAAGCTACGATTATGTACCCTCGATAATGCAACCCTTTGTCGAGGTCTCTGGATAGCCAGCACTGGCCATGACCACACCCACGGCACTTACATCCTCTCGCCACTGAAGCGTAACTTCCTTCAAACGATTCTCAACACAAGCGCTCATTATTGCATACAAATCAGTCTCGAGTAGCGGCAGTATAACCTGTGTTTCTGGATCGCCAAAGCGGCAATTAAACTCCAACACCTTGGGACCATCAGCAGTTAGCATTAGGCCCGCATAGAGTACACCACAATAGTGTATACCCTCTTGACGTAGAGCGTCCACGGCTTTTTGCAATATAGCTCGATTGATGCGTTCCAAATCATCGGGTGGTATCAATGGACAGGGACAGTAGGCACCCATGCCGCCAGTATTAGGACCCTCGTCACCATCGCGTAGACGTTTATGGTCTTGCGCGGGTAACATTGCTTGAGCGTAGTGAGTATCAACAAAGGCGAGTACCGAAACTTCCTCGCCGACGAGTAGTTCCTCAATAACAACTGTTTCGCCAGCATTGCCATATTTGCGTTGGCCCAGTATCTCATCGACTGCTTGACAGGCCTCGGCAGCGTCTGCTGCCACTACTACGCCTTTGCCGGCCGCAAGACCGGCGGCTTTGACGACGAGTGCCTTGTAGGATGCGCTTAAAAAATATAAAATTAAATTAAAGCAGAATGGTAGATTGGAATGTAGTTTTTCCTAAGAAGTCTCTTACTTAGTTCCACTGCAATGGGAATCCAAATAAATGTGGCTTAAATCCAAATTTCATTTTAAACTATGTACATATGTGTACAGAGAAAAGTTTTTCGGTAAAGGAAAAGACCCCACACTTCACCCTTTAATTTCCGTGGTTGGAGTAAGTAGTAACTTAAGTTAAATGAAAGACTGGTTGATTAGCAAGCTAGTTCCGTAAGATTCTGGGCTATCGCTGAATCCATCATAATCCGATTTTCGTGAAATCTACGAGAATGCGCTCACTAAATCTGAGTTACTACGAACGTATGCATTCAAGGTATATGCTACGTTCGTAGCTATTCAGATTCAGTGGTAGAATTTTCGTAGACAGCCTCAGTGTTTGGGCTCTAAATTTCTTGGAAGCGTCGAAAGCTTTCGGGTCGATGGAGGTGGCGGCTATCAGAAAATAAGAGAAAACACCCATTCAATCAGAATTGGTTAAGAATGTTGGACCTTTTGTGTGGCGCCAGAATATTGCATCCTCGCCGAATTCATTTCAGCTCAGCGAGCGCTAGGAATACATACAACTGCAACGGCTTTCAGCCAAAGGATAGAAAAAACATGTTAAAATGGGTATTCTTAGGCTTGTGAGCCACATTTTCTTTATATTAGAGTGGTTTTCGACAGAAAAATATGCGATTGGAAAATGGGTTTGGGTGAAAGTGCTCGCGGACTTGAACTTGAGCACCATGTCTCAGATTACATATGCATCTCTAGATGCAGAGCTAGCTTGACTATGATTAAACGCACTGTCATATTTGCCAGTCAGGATTAAGGCAAGTCGATAAATTTGCCGTTATTGGGTCCCTTTTCAAAAAACCTTAGCTAATTATGAGCTCAACAGCTCTTTGATTCTACGACACTTACTTGTTAATAAACTCCTTAGCTTTCTTCACATCGGTAAAAGATTCATAACGCGCCGTGGGTATACTGTGACGCAGCATAAAGTCCTTAGCCCATTTTTTATCCGCTTCTATTTGGGCGCCTTTTTTGTTGGGACCAAAACAACGTACTCCAGCCTTATTGAGAGCGTCGCCAAGCCCATTGGCGAGAGGATCCTCCGGACCAACGATAACCAAGTCTATGGATTGTTTCTTACACCAATTGGCAATACCCTGAAAAAGGAAAGGAATTTGGAAACTTTTTATAGTTTCAGAACATTTTCTGTAATACTATTAAAAATGCAATTAGATGTCAGATTGCATGAAGAGTCGACCACTTTAGTTTCTCTTTTATCGCGAAATTGGTACCTGCTTTTAAAAAAATGATTGTAAACGCACTGGAAACATCTAGCGTCATGAGCGATATCGAGAATAAATGAGGAAGATGGGCGAATTTTTATAANGATTGTTTCTTACACCAATTGGCAATACCCTGAAAAAGGAAAGGAATTTGCAAACTTTTTATAGTTTCAGAACATTTTCTGTAATACTGTTAAAAATGCAATTAGATGTCAGATTGCAAGAAGAGTCGATCACTTTAGTTTCTCTTTTATCGCGAAATTGGTACCTGCTTTTAAAAAATGATTGTAAACGCACTGGAAACATCTAGCGTCATGAGCGATATCGAGAATAAATTAGGAAGATGGGCGAATTTTTATACAGAAGAAAAGAGATAGTCCAGCAGGTTCTGCAATTCACTTCCGAGTGAATTTGAGTCAAGTTCGCTTTGAATTCAAATTGGCAGGGATTGAAATTCACTCGTAAGTGAATTGCAGAACCTGCCCGAGTAGAACAATTTACATGCGAGCAGTTTGAGATTCAATCTAGCCTAGAACCAAAAGACCGCATAGCTTACACATGCTATTTCGAGGACTTACTTCTGGCAACAAACCGTCCAAACTTTTCGAAACGAACAAAGGCGTCTCACTTTTGTACGACTTCTTCAGCATGATGTTGGAAAAGAAAATAGGAGCTGACAATCCAAATCGCAAATGGTATCAGTACCGTTGATCTCAATACAAAGGCGTTTTTCAAACTTTCTCTATAAATCGTAAAAAAATCTCTAATGGTGACCCAAGTATGCACCTCTAACGCCACGGCCCAAGCGGCCGACTTCTGTATGAGAATTCTAATTGTGACCAGTCTATGTTTGAAAAAAATAAAATAAAATACGTCTTTNTTTCGAGGACTTACTTCTGGCAACAAACCGTCCAAACTTTTCGAAACGAAACAAGGTTCTAACAAAGGCGTCTCACTTTTGTACGACTTCTTCAGCATGATGTTGGAAAAGAAAATAGGAGCTGACAATCCAAATCGCAAATGGTATCAGTATCGTTTATCTCAATACAAAGGCGTTTTTCCAAATTTCTCTATAAATCGTAAAAAAATCTCTAATGGTGACCCAAGTGTGCACCTCTAACGCCACAGACTAAGCGGCCGACTTCTGTATGAGAATTCTAATTGTGACCAGTCTATGTTTGAAAAAAATAAAATAAAATACATCAGTTGACATTGGCTTAGTTCAAGACCGATAGAATACATTCGTATTCGTTTCACCATGGGCTTAAGGTCTGATTATGCATACTTCGCATAACTTCGCACAACCACTGGTACCATTGCAATTAAAATGTCACTTAAGAAAATGTGAGGCTAAAACTAAACTCAACAGATCGCTAAGTTTTTAAAAGTTCTGCTAATTTCTGGGTAATGGAGTACGTACAAAATACATACAATACATGCTTAATCAGACCAGTAGTTAATAAATCACAAAAATAGGTAAAACTAATAAAAAATGTGAACAAAAAAAAACATCAACGGGTTAACTGAGAAAAAAATAACCACCAACTTGACAACTTCCGAAATAAGCGAATTTCATCTGCGAAAATGGTCAAACCAGTGCAGAACTAAGTATGTCTGAATTCTTATTTATCGGCTATAAATCAAAAACTTGTTGTATGTACATTGTTTAGGTGCGAACTGCTCACACGCTCGGCACTGGCATACCGCCAACATCTTTCAAATCGTTTGGTACATACTGACGCTGATAAAATGATTAAATGCAAATGCTGATGAGATGTACCAAATTTTTTATTAACTACGCGCATTATGCTCGAATTCTCATTTCAACTCCATGCAAGTCCAAACAAAATATTTTCAGGCAGACGCTGCAATTTGGAGCAACTTCTTCTCTATGGCGAGTTTGCTTCGCTGCCGACCCACGCAGTCGATTTTTATTAGCGCAACTGGTTCACCAATGAGCGTGCGAAAAGTTAAATTTTAATTTATTGGAGCTAAAAATGTTAAAAAACCAGACGCCAACCGTTTTTTTCACTAAAATGGTTTTGTATCATCATTTCATAATGATCGGTATAAAAACATAAAGCGGCAGGTTGGCAACAACAGTTGCAGTTTTGACTTGGAAGCTTACGGAGTATACGGATTATTTAAAAAAAAATGAAGCTCTTTGTAAGAAATTCCTTAAAAGAAATTTTGCGCATTTTTAATTTAGAAAAAGGTACAGCAATAAAAAAAAAATGTGTTTAATTCCATTCCATAGAGTCTCTTACTTCTCACCACTTTGGCTCTGATCACGAACGCGCGTGAAGACAAAACCTTTAGCGGGAAGTACCGTGCACCAACAACGACAACAGCTCGCAAACAACCAGCAAAAGTCTTAGCTAGCAACAAAAACTTCTTACAGAAGCGCAACGATCTCAGCCGCCCAAACAGCATTTCAAGTGGCCAAAAAGTGTCAATTTTGCGGAATGACCAGGAAATGAACAATGACGGCAGTTACCGTTATCAGTATGAAACAGGCAACGGTATTATTGGCACGGAGCAAGGTACTGCTGGTGTGGCCATACAAGGCACTTCCAGCTACGTCTCCCCCGAAGGTTTGCCAATCAAATTGACCTACACCGCTGACGAAACCGGCTACCATCCGGTGGGCGATCACATTCCTAAAACACCCGACTACGTGCTACGAGCAATCGAATACATACGCACACACCCCTTCAACTTTGGGAAAATCGACGGAGTGACACCAAAGTTGTCTACAGAGATTGTGCCACCGCTACGTACATCAGCATATCCGGGAAATTTGAACTACAAGGCTAGCAGCTTCAATACACAAAAAACTGGTTTGACAAAGAACAGGAGGCAAAAAAATACCAGCCGCAATAATTTAAAACGACGTATTTAAAGGGTCTCTACATTGTAGGTAGTGTAAATTGGATGCGTTACTGTATTTAACCCTAGACTAAAATGTATTATATATTAAAATGTATTATATATCAATCTCCACGTTTATCTATTGTTAACATAACTCTAACTAGGAAATTTTGAGACACCACCGAGAAAGAGCTCATGCATCCTCGGACAATTTGAGCGCATAGTGAGTCCAAAATCTCACACTAAACTGTTATAGTAGATGTCCATCTTGCCACAATTGAGTAGCCAATCGACTGCTTCCTAAATGACAGCTATGTACATCTGCTCAAAATACGCTGAAGTGATCTGGAAACCTAACTTAGCGCTCCCATGACAGTAGGGACCCAGGACTTGTGACCTTAGCAGAATTCCTCAAAACCACTTTAGTGAGATTTTATGCTGTTACAAAAACAATATGCCTTACTTTGACTAAGAGTTCCCGATAGAGGACACCGCCACCAAACCCATCCGTCAATTAAATGTGCCATTGGGGGTGGGACCTTTCGTATTTTCGACTCGTTCGAATATTCCTGTATGCGGAAAAAATCCGGATATCAGGTTAAAATTCTGGTTAATATCCGTTTCAGTGAATCAGTGAATACAACTACATGTTGTCTTAATTATGTAGGGAGAGGGATGTAAGATGATTGAAGATATTTCAAATTGGACTGAACAGTTTAAACTGCTAAAGAATGTTGTTGTGTCAAAGTATCGCCAGCCTCACGAAGCAACTCGAACTCTTCGTCTGCAATAGGTGGCGTTGGTGTTCGATGATGGAATTCAAGAAGTGAGAGTTGACGAAGGTGTTGATTGGTTCTTGATGAATATAAATATAAATAATAGATTATTTTTTGTATAGTCGGTCTACTTAAGAGCATGGTGTCTTCTTATGCATAAGACAGTCGGTTCTACATGCTCCAGTTTTTCCCAACAAATGACTGTTGTTTTAGCGATTTTTCACAAATTTTTTCTGTCCCATCACAACTTAAGAAATTTCAATATTCGTAGTAATCTGATATCTGACTTCAAGTTTTAACATTTTGAAACTGGTAAAATTAATAGTTTAAGAGAAATTTCTTAAAGTTGAGCAAAAACATTGAAGGAATTTGATTGAAGAACGCCCTATTTCAGAATTTATTTCGAAAACGTCCTATCTCAGCTGCCGCTTCAAAAACACCCTATATCTAGGGTTGCCAGATTTTTTTTTGCGCGAAATCAGTACTTTAGAATTTTTCTTGCTATAAAAATCAGTACTTTTCAGTAAAATTTTATTCAAAGCATAGAAAATAAAAATGTTATTAACATGTAGTACAAAATAGCCTTATAATTACGGTGACCATATTTATTATACATTTTTTTTTTTAATAAAATTTGTTGGGTCTTCTCGTTTTGCCCGCCATAACCGCCAAGCTTAAAGCACTATTATTAGGCATAGAACAATTTCAACTCACGCTAAAGCGATATCATTTATCTATGTTTGCCGTACACAAGTTCGTACATACATATGTATTTACTTTATATGCATATATATACATACATATACGGTATCGGTCATATCTATAGTACGCCATTCGAAAGCGCTATTGTTTGTCACTTATTTTTATTTATTTATTTTTAAGAATTTTGAATTTAAATACAGTTCATTCTTTTACAAAACCCATATGAACCCAAGCTTAAAACTTTGTAGAAACTACAATAAAATTCAAAAAAATTACACCCAAATTTCAAATTTTTTTCTCACAAGTGTTAGATTTGTTTCGAGTATAGGTATAGTCCATTCAATTTTAGTTTGAATTTTTTCACCGCATTTGCTTCCATATAAAATATAAACTTAATTTATTTGTATGTGGAAGAAAAGCTCAACATCAACCGTAATTTTTAGCGACTTGAAACTTGCACATTATCAGACTAAAATGGGCTATTAAACTGTGTACTCAAAAAAATCTGAAATTTAAATGAAAATTTGTTGCAGTTTTTTTTTAAGTTTTAAACTTGGTTGTATATGAGATTGTTAGAGAATAAACTGTATTCCAATTGAAAATTCGGCTGAGATTTCCAATAATGGACGACTTCCTAATACTAATAGTTTTAAACCTCTTTAGGACCTCAGACTTGAAGTGTGTCCGGAAAATGTGCGATCGGCGGAGGTGCTCATACCCATAATTCAGAAGCATGTAGCTGAAGGTACGACTATTCGCACGGACTACGGAAAGGCGTACGATTGCTTACCGAGCTCTAGGTATGAGCACCAAAAGACAAATCACAGCGACCCAGACAAGCCTTTTGTGGCTCCAGATGGGACTCATACCCAGCGCATCGAGTCAGTGTGGCGGGTCGTCAAATGGTATTTTCAAACGGACAACTATAACAAGCCTGCCAATTTCGCTGGCATAATTCTTGAGTTTTATGGAGAAAGTCCATACAAAAAAAAAAATCGGGAAGATCCGTTCCAAAAACTTATCGAAGCAGTTAACTATACCTATAAGCCATAAAATTTCGTAGTTTTTCATTCGAATTTAAGTGCCTTTTAGTTGTAAGTTTTTTGGCAATATATTTTTGCATAGATTTTTTAAATTATACATTTCGTTTTATAGCAAATAATATGTTATGAATTAAAACACATTAAAGAAATGAAAAACTTTGTTTAAATAGTAATTACGGATCTTTTTTCTAAAAAATTCTATACTTCGATATACATATGTATATTGAAAATTTGTAATAAAAAATCACGAAAATTTTTATTACAAATTTTTGCTTGTGCCGCTTTTTTTTTAAATCAATACTTCCAGACATATCGCGCGATTTTTTATTACAAATTTACCCCCTCCACCCGAAAATTCTTAAAAATAAAAAGACATATGTAAGTGGAAGAAGACAATCTCACTTTGAAATGTCGTGCTATAGATATGGCCGATACTGTATATAAACATGAGTGGATGCACACACATCCACGCATACATACATACATAGATATGTATGTACATATAGTATGCAGGTAAGAATATTTCCCCATTAGCGTTGATTTAGAAATTTCAATGTCGCTATTCACGTTTGGCGCTTTCTCACCCAATAAAACTGTTTGTAGCCGGTAAAAACCAAGCAACCTAACAACTACATAGCGCATGGAAGCAAGTACTAATCTATGCTTAGTTTGAATAATAAAAAAAAAAAAAAACAATGTAAACTTTAAAATATTTACATACCTGAAAGTCTTTGGCATTTACACCGCTGAGATTGGAACACTTCGGTACTTGGGCAATGCCATGGCTGCCGGGTAGCGCGTAGATTTTGACCACCTGCTCACTCTGTGATAGTTTCCAGCAAATCGCGTGCTCACGACCGCCACTGCCAACGACCAACAATTGCTTGCCACCAACAAGTGATGTTTTCGAAGACATTTTGTCACTTTTTTGTTTAAATATACGTACGAATTTTAATCGACAATAAGTTTTAACACTCGCCAAGTGCTTAATTTAATTAAAATTTATTTCCACAAAGCATCAATAGCGAAACAACGCACAGGGCACAACCCGAATGTCGTTAGTAGATAATGGGCGATTTTTTTTAACTAATCAATAAAGTCACTCCGTACTTATGTATGTAGGTCCACTTTTTATTCAAACAAGCTCATACAAGGCATTCGTATGTACATACATTTGTATATACTTATGTGAGGCACTTTTGTATGGGCTCTCTGGCGATGTCTGGCAAAATGTGATCACAGTGATCGCGCTCGGTGTAGTTAGTGGCTCGCAGAAAACCCACGTGTTTCACAGGAAGCACGCTTTGTGTTTTTATTTTTTTTATTTTAGCATATGTACATACATATGTATGTATGTAGTCTTTAAGTCCAGCCGTTTTTTTTTTTTTTTAGTTTAAATAAGAAACTCCACAAGTGTATTGCGAGTTTGAAATTTTAAAAAAACTTCGAACCTGATACTTTCAAGAATTGTGTGGTTCAAAGCGGTATAATAAACTATGTAGGTAGGTAGGTATGTAGCACAAGTACAAGTTTGTAATGAGCAATGTATGTATTAAATAATAAAGAGCAACGAATTAGAGCGCCACCGAAAACCAGAACCGATGCCAACGGTTGGCAAATGAACACTGAAAGTTCTACGCTTCGTCGTCGTATAGCCACATAAAAAGGGATGATGGAGAAATGATAATGGATGGCTGCTTGTAGATCGTTTGATAGGCGCGACTGACGAATCGACTCAGCTAACTTGATTTTTTCGAGGCTTTTCGGACGCGTAGGTAACCTTTCCACTCCATATGCCGGCTGAGTTGATTGGAAGTGTTTTATGCCAGTAGACCTATGTACACACCCACCAAGTGAGTGAGTGAAGTTCTCCCTATGTGAGGAATAAAAGAGTACTCCCTTTGGCCTGATTTCGGAGCAATAAGCGAGATGTGTCGGTTTTGTTCTTCTTTATTACGCGCTTAGGAGGCATATGGGGGATCTGCTAAGTGAGCAGTAAAAGCATGCTCTCTGGGACATGATTTCCAAGCAATAAACGAGATTTTTTACCAATTTTTATTGGTTCCTCCCAAAAACCAAAAACAAAATTTAATAGGGGGTCCCATAAAAATCACTAGTATTAACAAATGGTAAAAGAAACAATTGGATATTATTATTAGAAGTCGTCAGAAAAGAAACAGAGTTTTCCGATTCCGAAAATTCACGTGCATACTGGGACTACCCCAAGGAGAAGCCTCCTCCATGAACTGGAATTTGGGAGAACAGAAATGCATGTTTTATTCCTCGAACAGGAGGCTTTCGGGATGACTCTTATGAGAGTACTCCCAAATTGCTCGTTCGGGAGTAATGTGGCATGGTTTTCTATGTGTACTCTCTTGTTACCTTTTTTGGAGGTTTCGGAGAGGTTCTCCTGAGATTACCCCCGTATTTCTCTCTTAGAAATTTTATGGTTTGATATTTCTCTATGTACCTCGTGATTGCTCGTTTTAGAGGTAAAAGGGACTACTAGCTCCCCTAGGACCATCGGCGTAGCCAGAATGGAATTTAGGGGGGAGAGGGGTGCTCGACCCTATGAAGCTGGTATTTCAGGGTACTATTTTATATATATATAAGGAAAATTTGAAAGTTAGGGGGGGATCGAGCACCCCTCGCGCCCCTACCTGGCTACGCCCATGCCTAGGACGTACAATATTTAAGATATGTAGTATACAAAATTACATTATAGAGTCGTTTGGGCTGGCTGAGGTGTTGTGAATAGTAGTGGTGGACCTACTGACCGGTGCTGCTTGGTTCAATTATCTATCTATCTACAAAATGGCATGCTTATGCACAGAAGCATAGTAGAGGTTTACGCCGACAGGCTTAGCGGCGGCGGCGTGGTCAACTTGAAAAAGAATCGGCGGCGGCGGCGACG
>NW_016164530.1:31034-31128 GCF_001687245.7 Rhagoletis zephyria | reverse complement strand
AAAATAAACTTAATTGAAGAATTATCGGATGAAAGTTTAACTACAACATGTATAGCATTTTTAAAGTCTACACTCGAAGGCAAAGCGCGTGAGG
>NW_016164530.1:30640-30836 GCF_001687245.7 Rhagoletis zephyria | reverse complement strand
AGCCCATGAGTTAGCGGTAGAGCAGACAGTAAATGTTTGCAGGCTGAACAGTCGCTCAGAACTAGTAAAATCTATTTTAGCATCAACCACTTTTACGGCTTCGAAAGATGTAGTCGCAAAAATGATTGTAGAACACAATAATGAAGTCAAAGAGCGGCAGGTGTTATCTTTTAGGTCACGGGCAAATAGACCAAAT
>NW_016164530.1:26086-27315 GCF_001687245.7 Rhagoletis zephyria | reverse complement strand
GGAATATCCCTTAAGCATCTCTTAAATTCGTTCCTTCAAAACAATTTAATTCTGATTATAAATTTTGGGCAAGAAGAATATGGCAAAATTAATCACGTTGCCAAATTCTTCTTTTTCCAAAGGAGGGTGATGTAATGCGATAAAAGCATACAATTTGCAACCCTATAAATCACCTTGTATGAACACACATTAAGGCTAATCTAGTACAATTAATAATTAAGAATTTACGATATCAAGAATGCAACCCTGTGTACATATATAAGCAACTAAGTTAAAGATAAAATGAAAAATAAAATGGGCGGCATTATTCCGCGTACCCTAAAAGCGACCAGTCGTGTTTGAGCAAATATCCGCCACTGCCTATTTAAATTGAAATATATTGAAAATTTTGTTTGTTAAGGTCAAATCTAGTATAATTGCAAGATTTCAAAAGACTATAAAGTAGAAAATAAAATTATAGTTAAAAAACTAAAAACATGCTTTTATTACAACAATTACTAAAAAGTATAAAATAGTTTATAGATAAAGTGATTCCGTTTAAGAAGAATAGGAAGTTTCCTAACTTGATTTAATTTATCTTTTTTAAATTAGCTAAAAATATGATCAAGATACGCAAACGTCAAAGCAAACGTTAACAGTGTTGCCATCAACATCTCAAGCTGCACTGTCTAACTTAGTTCCTCCGAATAATTCGGAGCCCCGCACATCAGACATCATTANCTCCGAGAAGATCAATCTTTGTCTCTAGATTTGCTAAAGATACTTCTTCGGATGATATAAAGTCATACATATCGACTAAAATTAGAACTAAAGATGTATTTATTCGTAAATTTAATTTTAAATACGATCACGATATTTCATCTTTTAAAACTGATGTAGCTTCCGAGGATTTTGATTCACTACTAAATAGTTCATTTTGGCCGACCGGGGCGTTTGTTCGCGAGTTTGAGTATAAACCTAATAAAAGTAATAATAACGTAGCTAAAATTTCTAATCTTAATTCGGATTCAAAAAAACTAACTCGCAAGTCTAATTTTAGTATTTACTATCAAAATTTTAGAGTTTTGAATACTAAATTAACTGACTTATATTTAAAAGGTTTTGACTACAATTATAATATTATTTCCTTGACCGAAACATGGCTCAAACCTCATATTTTTAATTCCGAAATTCTACCAAATGAATATCAAATATATATATAATATATATAAAAATAAAAATTTGTTTTA
>NW_016164530.1:24497-26036 GCF_001687245.7 Rhagoletis zephyria | reverse complement strand
TTATTGTGGAAAAGCAACAATAATTTGAAAAAATGGTAGAAGTGATAGCTATTTCGGAAATCACCACATTTCCTCATCAGACTTCTTTCAGTAGGATTCGAACAGACGATCCGACTAACTCAGCCAGTTGCCTACGCTCTGTGCTAAGTTGGCCTTGTAAATTATCGTTGCTTTTTTCCGAATTTTCATTTGTTAAGCCAACACAATCAAGCGCAGCCATTCCGCTACTGGTTTTTGTTAATAGTTCTATTTTTAGAATGTATTTTTTTTTATATGCATTGTCCTCGAGTTCGGAGCTACGTTTGAAGTTTCAAGTCTGTAGCTCTTCGGGAAGTTTGTTTAATATTGATTGCAAAGTTCCTGGACATGCATACATACATACAAGTGAAGTTAAATAAAAGCTTGTAAAAAACACCAACAACACGCTTTTATTACAATAAGAACTAAAAAGAAAAAAAATATATTGACTTAAAGATTCGTTAAATAAAGATATGGAGTTCCCTAACTTGATGTTATTTAACCTTTTAAACTAGCTTTAAATAGGATTAAAGTAATTGGCACGTAGTCATAGTCGAAATAAAGTCCACTGAAGAGTTAGTTGCATTTATTTTTTAAAGGCATCCCATTAGAAATATACAGCACCTTATTGGTAGAGGGATTCGAGTGTACGAATTTGTTGAAACATCAGGAGTTGAAGACTTGCTCTAGCTGCTAGTCTTTTAAAATTTCCTCCGATCACGTCGTAAGCAGATTTCCCATGTGAACTTGCAACAAAGTTCAATTCTGCCATTTCCTTGAAGGGATTTTCATGATTTCAGACCTTTAGTGAAGTTAATATCATTTATTCATATTGTTTTTGTTTTTTTACACACCTCTTCTCTTTCAAAAATATACTATTTCATAAAATTTCAATGTCTACTTATCATATTGCTCGAGCGTTAGACGAACAAGAGTCCAAACGCATAAGTAGCCCATTACGCCCATTTGGGTACTCAAAGTTGACATTATAGAAAATATTTTTGTGTAAAAATTAATATTTTTAAAATGTACAATTAAAATTATCAAAAATATGTTTATTTTTTTTTTTTGTTTTTTATACGTTGCACATTAATGTAAAAAATAAAAATAGGTAAAAAAACTTTTTAAGTTAAACGGTTTTATGTTAAACATACATTGCAATGTTTAAGATAAATGTACTAAAAACCAAAAAATAATAAAATAGATACAGTCGTGGGAATTATAAACATATGCATAGACTAGACTAAAATAAAACCGTGGGGCACGTCAATTGTCTACAATCGTTGATTAAAATGTTTGTTTTGTAATGTTACACTATAATTAGGCAGTTGTTCAACCGACAACGATGGACGTGTGATAAGTAGGGCTAGAATGTGGAAACAAGCTAGCAAGCTCGATTATAAGCGAGTTTTAGGGTTTCATAGTGGTGAGCGAGTAGTACTTTTATCATATGTTTTGTCGATTAAAGACAAACTACGAGCAGTGAAACGATTCCTCGCCAGCCAGCAGTGTGAATGTCCA
>NW_016164530.1:16394-23755 GCF_001687245.7 Rhagoletis zephyria | reverse complement strand
AATAAAAAAAACATAAATTATCCGCCATTTTGTAGCGGCGGCCATCTTGAATTTATAATGATAATGAATAAACATAATTGTATTGTCACCAAAATCCAAAGTGTATACAAAATTTCAGATTAATCGGTTGACAGGAAGAGGGTGAAATTTGAATTACTAAATTTGACCCAAGAATAAAACAAACGGGGTGAGCTAAATAAAACCGTTTAAAAATGTACAATTATAGGCCATAATAAGACGGAAAAAATGCATTTTTTATCATTAAGTTTCGTTAAAAGGTTTCCAAGTTACAGCACTTTAAAGAAAGGTATGTATGACGTTTTCTAAAAATTTAAGTCCCACGGAAATAGGCGACCCTACGTCATATCGGCAAAATATGCTGCACGTATATTCATGTCGCCTAGACCTTCAATCTCTTCAACTTTCATCCAAGTCCGGAGAGGTCGCGCACAGAGGTGGCCGCGGTGACATGAAATGTCCCTATATAGATATGTGTGTAAGTAGGAATGTACAACTCTTTTTAAAAAAAAATAAATCAAATACAATTTTTCCATTCAGCCAGTCAAACATTTGCAGCTACTCCCTTCTTAATTTTATTTTTGAGACACCTCATTTTGATCACTGCAATAAATTTATAGCTAAAAAAATACTACAAATTACATACTTATCACGTTTACCTGCAAGAAATATCGCTGATCCATCATTTTTCGGGGTTTTATTGAGAAATCATCTAAAATTTAATGTCCCTAATTTGTCTTCATGCGTGCTGCTTTTGGGTAAATAGAATGAAGATGAATTAAGAGCTGCCAACTATTATTTTCTTAAGGGAAAAGAGGAAAAGAAAATGCAAATGCTCTCGCTTCTCACTCACTCGCTTTACGAAATATAAAATTTGGCATTTGCATAACAAGGCAAATCGCTCTGCTATGACCGTTGCTCTTGTCCAATTTTCTTACAAATTAAACAAACTGTATGCATTAAGTGATGGTCTAATCAGTTCCAACTTCGGTTCAAGAATAATTTTGACATACCCCATTTCTATTTTCAGAGATTCTTGAAGTTTTTCTGAAATTAATAAATTATGTGATGACTGCCAAAAACCCTCGAAAACCACAACAAACCAATCAACCTACTAAAGCCCTATTTTAATAAATAAAACTACCAATTTTGGCCCAATTGAACCAAAACGGCAACACTGAAAGAGACATACATTTGGATAAGTCTGTACTGTAAAATGAATTGTTATACGCAGTTAATTTGTTTTTAATGTACTAGCTGTGTTTTAGTTTTGCTAAATGTTATGTTTTCTATGTTTTTAATAAATTTGGCATTAAAAAAAAAAATAAAAACTAAAAAAAAATATTTGGTTGGTTATGCCATGATTCAATAATGAAAGGTTTTCTAAGAAAAACTTTCTCTCACTCTAATTTTATCAATGACACTTCCACCATACTCCTAAAAACAAAAACAATGATATTTCTTTTCCAAATTTCTTTGCAAGTTTTAGGAACATTTTTAAATTTTTAGTAGCGAAATTTTTACCTTTTCAATTTGAAGAAATGTTTGTTCTGCATTCGCTGGCGACAACAAGACAAAATGGGTGTGAATCGTTGGCCTACAGATATTCAATGTAGGATAAAGAGACGAAATTCCCTTAGATGCCGCATAGTTGTGTGTGTCGGCATTCGTGGAGACCTATTGATTCCGCCAAGTCGCTGTAAAGTAAAGCGCGAAATGGTTCTGGTAAATGAGTCTACGAAGATATTTAGGTATTGACCTACACAACACAATCCTGCAGTGGATGTCTGACAATGGCTACGCTAAATTTCTATCGCTAAAACTCTCTAAATTAAAAGCCGTGGGATCTAAAAGTACGCAATAAGGAAAAGTAACAGAAGCAAAGTGTAATCAGGCAAATCTGGTATTATGAGGAGCATGTAACTAAACGTGGCATGCTGTTAAGCGCGCGTTCTTTTGGTGACCTTTAGCGATAGCGAATGCTGGAATTCGGCTGCTGGTGTCTCCGAACGAGACGTTGCAATATAATATTAGCAAACCGCGTCCATGGGGCCAATCGTAACACACGACAGCTCGGTTTAGTGAATTGCGCGATATAATTGCACACTTACGGCACTTCTCATTTGACAATGTAGATCAGGTTCCCTACCTCAGTCGTGCTGCATGTCCTTTTTATTCTTCCTGTCGTCCGGCGCGAAGCGCCAATCGCGACTGTGTAAGCCAATGTTTAATATTTTGACGGCGGCATAATCTCCCCAGAATATTAAAAGTGCAACATCAAAGAATTCAAATTACCATATTCGAAGCAATCGAGCCATAACCGCGAAAAAATGGTTTTATTTGCCGTTTTTTAATCAATATGCCATAATTTTTCCACAAACAAATAGCTTCTTCATATCCATCTATTGTAAATGGTACCGCAAAGAATTTACAAGGCAAACAAACATACCAAAGAAGTAGCTCAAAGTGGACCACCCATTCTCTAGTTATTCGCCGTCTGACGTACGCAACTTTCATATATACATACATACATACATCCATAGAAATGTTTGTTTTTAATAACAATCAGGGGTTATTTTCGATGTAAATAAGCTGGTTTAAATTAAATAATTGAATAAAATTAGTTTCTGTTTTAAACTACCAATATGCACTATTATCCCCACCTTTTTGTGGAATTAAGCTACCATTTTAGGAAGAGTAATTGAATTCATCCCCTTATTTTCCTGCTTCTAAAAACCATGCCTGTGGGTGGGAGTGTCAAATTTTAGAAAAAAGCTATTATTGTAATAAAAATCAATGTTTCTTGCACGACGGTCGATTTCTTCTGGCATGATTGAAGGTGCTGCCACATATTTTCTTGTCGCTTATGATTGTCACTGTGCCATGATTTTGTAAAAAATTTTTCAATACCCACTAAATTTGTTGCGAAAAGCATGAAGTTGGCAACAGTGTATGTAAACAAAAGTATTGGGTGGATGCTGTCAAATCGACGAAGAGAGGGTTAGCGCGACCTTTATTTTCTGGATCGTGCGTTTTGCGCATGCGCAGGTTTTCCATGTATTAGCATATATGTAATACTCCTATATCGGCAGTAAGAGCTAGTACCGTCCGAAAACACTACAGTACAGATATATCATAACACATACGTTTATAAATAGACATGTACACGACACATTTACAAAAACGGCACTCAAGTACACAATACATTGACAAAAACAGTACTAGACCCTGCAGGGAAACCGCGGACTAGTGAATCAAATTTCTAGTTCCGTACTAGGCCTTTATCCCCAAAAAGGAACTAGTCCGATTGGAACTAGATCCCTACCAGTCCAAAATCTGCGAAAAGTACTTTTAAGAAACTAATTTTTTCAGTTTTTTTCACTATAAATCTATATCTAAAGTGACGAATTTAGAAATGGTTCGGAACTATAGAAAAAGGGATGCAGAACGAACTAGATCCTATTTGTCGAATTTAGAACTATTTCGGAACTATCGAATAAGGGATGCAGCGGGGGGCTTGTTTACTTTACATAGATATGTGTTCGGCGGCTTTTTCGTTCAAATACGCTTCTATTCTGTGCTTCGCAGATGCTATTTCATAGTTTGGTAATAAAAAACAAAGCTTTGTGTTAACATATTAACATCTTGGGGCCATCTGGAATGTAACCATTAACAGCGAGCACCTCTGCAAAGTCAGCTACAGCAAGGTACATATGTAAACGTACATTTCTTACAATCATTCAAACAAATTTAATTTCAAATTGAAAAAACGTTTCTTTGAAAATAATGTAAAATCGCACACGGAAGAACCGAAAACATTGAAAAATCATGATACTTTTTTCTTTCGTCTGTCGATTTTAGAACTGGTTCGGAACTATAGAATTTAGGACTAGTTCGGAACCATCGAAAAAGGGATGCAGCGGGGGGCAATTGACACTTCCTAGGACATCGCAATGTTTAATTCGCCAGTCGCTTGCATGCAAAATAGATTTATCGCGAACCAGTACTGGGTCCAAATGTACTAGAAGCGCCCCAGTTCAGAACTAGAGATTTTCCCCACAGTCGACTGTCTCGCTTTGATTTCGGAATGCTTACACATTGAGATGTTAGCTTACTACCAATATAGAAGTATTACATATATGTGTATTAGTATCTGTGAATATACATATGTGACAAATACATTCAGATGAGTTTAACATATCCTCAATAACGTTCGAAAATAAATTTTAAGAGGATTTTTTCGCTCTGGGTTGCTTATGACCCTTTGTTCACGATGTTTACTTATGGTGATTTCGTTTCTACCAAAAAATGTCGCCTTTTGATTGCCCTTTTCTCTTTTCTCGTTCGTTTCTAAATTAAAGGCAAAGGGTGAGAATATTGTGTGTTCGTTTCTTAAAATGTCACACTCTTGTAAGGCAAATAAGGCAACTTTTCTGCCCTTTGCAGCTTTCAGGGGAGATGATTGCCCTGAAAATCAGATGGTTGCTTAAAACGATAATATGATGAAATGCGTGATCTTGACAAGGACAAGAAGGCAAAACATGCATTTTCGAAGGGTTGAGTGTAACATCAAACACATTTTGCCCCGTGCAAGGGCAACATTTTTTGGTAGAAACGAAATCACCATTATACAAACTGAAACTTTATGATGAAGTATTAAAATTTTATTTAAAGCTTTCTGGAAATAAAATAACCGATTTAAAAATTTGCAAATATTTAGCACTTTATTATTTTGGAAGGTTGAATTCAATGGAAATATATGCCATTTTTCACTGAGTACAAATTTACTGACTATTCAGGTAAAAACGAATAAATAACTAAAGAGATTCACTCTCAAAATTGTAGTGATTTTTATATAATTAGCAGGGAACGGATTTTTAGGACCTAAAAACCTATAAAAAAGGCAAAATAAAATAACGAAATAGGCTGGAAAAGGCAAAATAAAATAGCGAAAAAGGCAGGAAAAGGCACTAGGTATTGCAAAAAAGGCAAAACAAAATAGCGAAAAAAGCAGGAAAAGGCATTAAGTATTGCAAAAAAAGCAAAATAAGGCACTAAAAAAAGACAGAAAATACGAAGAACAATCAAAACATACATTTATTTTAGAAATGTTTATATTACAAGTAAAAAGAGAAAAACTATGAACTAGTTTCATTATATGAAAAATTTGTACCTTGAATATTTGACTATTTTATATTTACTTTCGAGTTTCTAACTCATAAAACTTTAATCTGTATAGTTGTTGTTTAATTACAAGATCAACCTTCAATATTATTGGTACGAATCGATCAACAAGTCACATCACTGATAAACCTCAACGTTTGTTTGATTCCTATNGAGAAAAACTATGAACTAGTTTCATTATATGAAAAATTTGTACCTTGAATATTTGACTATTTTATATTTACTTTCGAGTTTCTAACTCATAAAACTTTAATCTGTATAGTTTAACATTTATTTGGAATAAAAAAATTTGCATTACATTGCTTCTCCTTAAATTAGTTTCTCGCTTATTGCAATTATTATATGTACGCATGTGTGTACATCACAAAATAACAATTTGGGTTTGTGCAGTAAAATGACCTGATTTAACGGCAGCATAGACAATAGATGTAGTTATGTACGTACATATGTATGTATAGGAATCAAACAAACGTTGAGGTTTATCAGTGATGTGACTTGTTGATCGATTCGTACCAATAATATTGAAGGTTGATCTTGTAATTAAACAACAACTATACAGATTAAAGTTTTATGAGTTAGAAACTCGAAAGTAAATATAAAATAGTCAAATATTCAAGGTACAAATTTTTCATATAATGAAACTAGTTCATAGTTTTTCTCTTTTTACTTGTAATATAAACATTTCTAAAATAAATGTATGTTTTGATTGTTCTTCGTATTTTCTGTCTTTTTTTAGTGCCTTATTTTGCTTTTTTTGCAATACTTAATGCCTTTTCCTGCTTTTTTCGCTATTTTGTTTTGCCTTTTTTGCAATACCTAGTGCCTTTTCCTGCCTTTTTCGCTATTTTATTTTGCCTTTTCCAGCCTATTTCGTTATTTTATTTTGCCTTTTTTATAGGTTTTTAGGTCCTAAAAATCCGTTCCCTGCTAATTATATAAAAATCACTACAATTTTGAGAGTGAATCTCTTTAGTTATTTATTCGTTTTTACCTGAATAGTCAGTAAATTTGTACTCAGTGAAAAATGGCATATATTTCCATTGAATTCAACCTTCCAAAATAATAAAGTGCTAAATATTTGCAAATTTTTAAATCGGTTATTTTATTTCCAGAAAGCTTTAAATAAAATTTTAATACTTCATCATAAAGTTTCAGTTTGTATAATGGTGATTTCGTTTCTACCAAAAAATGTTGCCCTTGCACGGGGCAAAATGTGTTTGATGTTACACTCAACCCTTCGAAAATGCATGTTTTGCCTTCTTGTCCTTGTCAAGATCACGCATTTCATCATATTATCGTTTTAAGCAACCATCTGATTTTCAGGGCAATCATCTCCCCTGAAAGCTGCAAAGGGCAGAAAAGTTGCCTTATTTGCCTTACAAGAGTGTGACATTTTAAGAAACGAACACACAATATTCTCACCCTTTGCCTTTAATTTAGAAACGAACGAGAAAAGAGAAAAGGGCAATCAAAAGGCGACATTTTTTGGTAGAAACGAAATCACCATAAGTAAACATCGTGAACAAAGGGTCATAAGCAACCCAGAGCGAAAAAATCCTCTTAAAATTTATTTTCGAACGTTATTGAGGATATGTTAAACTCATCTGAATGTATTTGTCACATATGTATATTCACAGATACTAATACACATATATGTAATACTTCTATATTGGTAGTAAGCTAACATCTCAATGTGTAAGCATTCCGAAATCAAAGCGAGACAGTCGACTGTGGGGAAAATCTCTAGTTCTGAACTGGGGCGCTTCTAGTACATTTGGACCCAGTACTGGTTCGCGATAAATCTATTTTGCATGCAAGCGACTGGCGAATTAAACATTGCGATGTCCTAGGAAGTGTCAATTGCCCCCCGCTGCATCCCTTTTTCGATNGTTCCGAACTAGTCCTAAATTCTATAGTTCCGAACCAGTTCTAAAATCGACAGACGAAAGAAAAAAGTATCATGATTTTTCAATGTTTTCGGTTCTTCCGTGTGCGATTTTACATTATTTTCAAAGAAACGTTTTTTCAATTTGAAATTAAATTTGTTTGAATGATTGTAAGAAATGTACGTTTACATATGTACCTTGCTGTAGCTGACTTTGCAGAGGTGCTCGCTGTTAATGGTTACATTCCAGATGGCCCCAAGATGTTAATATGTT
>NW_016164530.1:6511-16369 GCF_001687245.7 Rhagoletis zephyria | reverse complement strand
CGAACCTGAAGTAAACGAGACATAGGCGCTAATACTTAAACTTGTTTGTTTCATTTTGTACTGGCTTTTTCTTGGGCATTTCGTTGTCTTTTTTATTTATTGTAATTGCCACTGGTCGGTAAAAGGGCTTGCCGTCCACAAAACATTTGGTGACCCCGACGTGATTGTGAAATCACGGATTTTTGCTTATTAACCAACAAAACAGTTTTCATTTTCATCGCAGCCCCATGGCTCCGTCCAAAAGAACAGAAGAAGTCGAATCCAGGAAAAGGAAGCGGGATTCCCTCATACAGCAGATAACAACGATTAACAATGCCCTTAACCTTGAAGCACTCCGGGAGCTCGACGAAGCGGCAGTCGAAGTCCGAATAGAGCAGGTGGATCGGCTAGAGAAGAGATTTGATGGTATTCAAACGCAGTTGGAGGATGAGGAGGAACCTGAGGACGTAGTGGCGCTATTTTCCAGCCATTACATCGAAGCGAAGACGAAGTTGACGCGCCAATTGTATCATTGCCGTGGTGCGGAATCTAATCGCTCGATCGTGCGGCCAGCTTCGGATGAGCAGCCATCGATTATCGTCGCACCGCCCAAACAAAGGCTACCAGTTCTGCATATTCCAAAGTTCAGCGGTAATTATAGAGAGTGGCCTGATTTCTTTCCAATGTTCAATACTGTGGTGCATCAAGACGTGGATCTGACGAGAATCGAAAAATTCCAGCATCTTCGCTCCAGCTTGCGTGACGCTGCGTTGGATACAATACGTTCGTTAGAAATTTCAGATCAAAACTATGACAAGGCTATTGACTTATTGAAATCTCGCTTTGATAACAAACGTTTAAATTTTCAGGCTCATATAAGAGATATCGTCCAACTTAAAAGGGTAGAAGGTGATTCAGTGGCGAAGCTTCGCGAACTAAGCGACAACGTAAACGCCCATTTGCGCGCGCTACAAACAATGGGTACGAAAGAGCAGATTGCGGATTGTATGCTAATTCAGCTGGTGTCGCAAAAGTTGGACGTTGCATCTCGCACGAAATGGGAAGAAGAAGCGCCTGTAAATGAAATCCCAACTTGGAGTTTGATGTCGAAATTTTTAGAAAATCGTTGCCAACGTCTGGAAAATGTCGAAAATGCCATTAAACCAAGGTTACCAGTCAAACAGGTAGGAAATAAATCATTCTTAAACAACAACCGCAAGGTGTCGCTAGCCACGTCGTCAAACGGTTGCTTATTGTGCAACTCCAGTCAACATGCAGTCGCTCAATGCGAAACCTTTACTAGCCTTTCACCTTCTATGCGATATAAGGAGGCGAAGAAACTACAACTTTGTCTAAATTGTCTAAAGGCTGGTCATTCTCTAAGGAACTGCAGGTCCGGTTGCTGCAAACATTGCTCATTGAAACATCACACCTTGCTTCATCAAGGCACCCTTCCATCTGGGTCAGCCATTCAAACACCAACTTCTACTTCGGCCTCAGCTATAGTGACAGACGCGCCAACTTCATTGCTTGCCGCGGGTAGCCTGTCCACTTCGCTTTCGGCATCAGCGTCGCCGTTTGCTTTCCCTGCAGCAACACTTGTTAGTTCTGGTTCCCAAACCATTGATTTCGTTCTCTTGGCTACCGCAGTCATTTATATAAAAAATCGCGCTGGATCGCTCATTCCTTGTAGGGCTTTGCTTGACTCTGCATCGCAGCTTAACTTTATCACTAATCGGTTAGTTAACCAACTTCAACTTAGAAAATTCAAATCGTCATTGTCCATTTCTGGCATAGGCCAAAATGGTTTTGTCGCAGATCATATCGTTGATCTGGAACTACACTCGCGCATCAGTGATTATTCTGCCAAGCTGTCGGCAGTTGTTACACACACCATTACCGACGTCCAACCGAGCCGTTCGTTGAAAGGGATTGACTGGAGCATACCTTCAAACATTCGCCTAGCAGATCCACTATTTTTTTGAACCCCAGCGCATCGATATCCTCATTGGCGCCGGTTTGTTTTTCGACTTACTCTGCGTTGGCCAAATACGCTTGGCCGGAAATTTGCCAGTTCTACAAAAGACTAAGGTGGGTTGGGTGGTGTCTGGTGGAAGCACAGCAAACGTGTCAAGGCTTTCTTGTTTAGCAACAACTGAGGTATCAGGCGAGACTGGCTTAGAGATGGATTTGGACAATTTGATCAAACGTTTTTGGGAAATAGAGGAGTGTAGCAACTCAGCGCCAAAAACTACTACAGAGGAAGATATATGTGAAGAGCATTTTATAAAAAATTGTCAACGTCTAGAATCTGGAGCCTATTCGGTACGGTTACCTAAAAGGGTAGCTGCCGACGAACTTGGAGATTCATATCAACAGGCTATTAGTCGATTTAAAGCCTTAGAGCGCAAGTTGCAGCGTAATCTTGAACTTAAAAAACAATATTCATCTTTCATTACAGAATTTCTTAATTTAAAGCATATGTCAGAGGTGGATATTATACCCGATCAGGTACCGGTACATTTTTTGCCACATCACTGCGTCTTTAAGGCCGATAGCACAACAACCAAACTGCGGGTGGTGTTTGATGGTTCTGCGCCAACTACCAACGGACGTTCTCTAAATTCAATATTAATGGCAGGGCCCACCATTCAACCTTCTCTTTTTGACACTCTTTTGCAATTTCGTGCATTCAAGATTGCTCTTACCGCAGATATATGCAAAATGTATCGCTGTGTAAGAATGTCGTATCCAGATAATTATTTACAGTGTATAATATGGAGGGACACTCCTAATGAACCATTTCGTATATTTAAACTAGATACTGTCACTTATGGTACGAAGCCTGCCTCTTTTCTAGCCATTCGTGCCATGCAGCAACTCGCAGTAGATGAAGGTCATGCATATCCAATTGGAGCTGAAACTATTTGCAAAGGTTTTTATGTAGACGACTTGATTTTTGGCGCAAACTCTGTGGACGAAGCTCGCGTTATTTTAAACCAAACAAGGACACTGCTTTCTTTGGGAAAATTTGAATTGAGAAAATGGTGCTCAAACGACGATCGGGTTTTGGTGGATGTCGCCGATCACGACAAGCAAGACTTCCTGAGATTTCATGATGGCACTAATGTCACAAAAACACTTGGTTTGGTTTGGGAGCCTAACTCAGATACCTTTATATTTTCGTTTTTGCCGTTTTCAACTCCATCTAAGGTAACTAAGCGTACGATCCTATCAACCATTGCTAGGTTATACGACCCCCTGGGTTTAATCGGGCCTGTGGTGGCCAAGGCAAAAATTTTCTTACAGCACCTTTGGAAGGAAAAATTGCACTGGGACGAGAGCCCTTCACAGTCTATTCAAACAGCTTGGCTGGACATTTGCAGCGAATATGAACTAGTCGCTCGATTTAGTTTTGCCAGATATCTGCTAATGCCTGACGCCGATGTACAGATACATGCCTTTTGTGATGCAAGTTTGGCCGCATATGGTGCATGCTTATACATACGTGCAGAGAAAGCCGGAGTCGTCCGCACAAATATTCTTTGTTCTAAATCGCGAGTAACGCCACTCAAGACGCTTACAGTGCCAAAGCTGGAGCTTTGCGCCGCATTGTTGTTAGCCGAACTAGTAACCAAAGTAACAAAATTAAGTATTTTCAAGGGTCAAGTATTTTGCTGGTCAGATTCGACCATTGTTTTATCATGGCTGCGTAATGAGCCAGCTAATTTTAATATGTTTGTTGCTAATCGGATTAATATCATTCAGGCACTAACGAAGGACATGACATGGCGCTATATTCCGTCAGAATTGAACCCAGCTGACATACTTTCAAAGGGAGCTAGTCCAAAGGAATTATTAAATATGCGGATTTGGAAATATGGGCCATCATTTCTTCGCAATGAACAAAGCAAATGGCCAGCATCGCCCATCCTACCAAACGACTTACCAGAATGGCGAAAAAGAGCACTTGTATTTGTAACTACGGTGGATCTTTCGGTAAACTGCAAATTTCTCAATTCATTTGACAAGCTACGTAGAGTGTATGCCTACGTCCATCGTTTTGTACAACCAGTTAGTATGAAGTGCACAGGACCGTTGAACACAATGGAACTACAACAAGGCGTTTTTCTTCTAATTCGTATGATTCAAAAATCCCACTTGAGCGATGAATATAGATCACTCGAAGCGAAAGGAGAAATAAAACTTTCATCGAACATTCGATCACTGAATCCTTTTATCGATGGCAATGGATTACTTCGAGTTGGCGGCAGGCTACAACATTCATCTTTGGACTTCGCATCCAGGCACCCAATAATTTTGCCCAAACAACACCCTGTAACTGACTCCATCATAAATAGCTTTCATCAACAACTGCTTCATGCCGGTCCGCAATCCCTGCTAGCCTCTATTCGACTTCAGTACTGGCCCATTGGCGGTAGAAAAACAGTTTCTCGCGCCATTAGTAAATGTGTACGCTGCTTTCGTGCTAAGCCCAAATTGGTGGACCATTTAATGGGAAGCTTGCCTTCGGAACGAGTAAGAATCAATCGAGCATTTGTAACTACTGGCGTAGACTTTTGTGGGCCATTTTTCTACAAATCAGAAGTTAGAAACCGGCCTCCGATCAAATGCTACATTTGCTTATTTATTTGTTTTCCAACCAAGGCCGTTCATTTAGAGCTGGTTAAGGATCTTTCAACTGCTTCATTCTTAGCGGCACTAAAACGATTTGTTTGCACGCGCGGTAAACCTCAAACTATATGGTCAGACAATGCCACTAATTTTATTGGAGCCAAGCGAGAATTACGAGAGTTAAAGGAACTGTTTCTCAACCAAGAGCACTTGAAGGCCGTTCATGAGCAGTGTTCAAATGACGGCATTGAATGGAGGCTAATACCTCCTCGCTCTCCCCATTTTGGCGGTCTCTGGGAAGCTTCGATCAAAATAACTAAATATCATTTTTATCGTGTTGCAGGTTTATCAACTTTAAATTTTGAGGAACTTCGGACGCTCGTTTGTCAAATAGCTGCAATTGTAAATTCGCGGCCCTTGTGTCCCATCTCAGAGAATGCTGACGACTTGGAGGTGCTTACGCCAGCACACTTTCTAATTGGCGCACCTTTTACATCGATTGTGGAGCCTGACATTTCTGAGCTTAATATAAGTCAACTCAACAGATGGCAACGCGTGTGTTGTATGCAACAGCAGTTCTGGAAGAAGTGGCACTCAGAGTATTTAACTCTTCTTCAACAGCGGCAGAAGTGGCATTCGTCTTCAGCAAACTTAAAGTCTGGTGATTTGGTCTTAATTAAGGAAGAGAACAACCCTCCTCTCAAGTGGCCACTAGCTAGAGTTATCGATACTGTTCGTGGAAAGGATGATATAGTTCGTGTTGCCGTACTTAGAACTGCAAATGGCGTATACAAGCGAGCTGTGGCAAAGCTCTGCCTTCTACCAATCGATGACAACGTATTGAAAGCCTAAACCTTTCAACGGGCGGAGGATGTTTAATTACAAGATCAACCTTCAATATTATTGGTACGAATCGATCAACAAGTCACATCACTGATAAACCTCAACGTTTGTTTGCTTCCTATTGTACTCATCTTCATGCGTACATACACCACATACATATGTACGTACATAACTACATCTATTGTCTATGCTGCCGTTAAATCAGGTCATTTTACTGCACAAACCCAAATTGTTATTTTGTGATGTACACACATGCGTACATATAATAATTGCAATAAGCGAGAAACTAATTTAAGGAGAAGCAATGTAATGCAAATTTTTTATTCCAAATACGAACCTGAAGTAAACGAGACATAGGCGCTAATACTTAAACTTGTTTGTTTCATTTTGTACTGGCTTTTTCTTGGGCATTTCGTTGTCTTTTTTATTTATTGTAATTGCCACTGGTCGGTAAAAAGGCTTGCCGTCCACAAAACAGTTGCAGTAACATTGAACCACAAGATGCATTTTGAAGGTTTTTTGCTGCATTTTCATTCGATTTTCGGGAGGAAAAGCCTTGAATGTACTAAATATGCGATCGACGAAGGCGTTTTCCTCGCCCTTTACAATTTTATCCACACCCCTTATTGTCTCCAAGCCTACGTTATCTGAGGAAACGGCTTTGAATTTTTCCAACACCAATTTGGCAAGGGGTCCCTGCGCTTCTACTATAAGCCGCATGGGCATGAGTTTATTTTTTAATCTAAAAAAAAAATTGTAAATGCTATAATCACTTTTTTTAAGGTAGAAAAGGCAAATATCTTAAAAAAGGCAAAAAAGGGCAACATCAAATATAAAATAAACATAAAGTCCGTTCCTTGATAATTAGCAATGTTTTTCATTTCAATTTATTTTTCGCATTTTTTTTTAATAGAAGTAGAGCTCATTATTTAACAAAGACTATATAAATTCGAATTCCAAAAATTAAGACAAAAATGAGCAAAGCTTGATTAGACTTTTCAGTTAAAATTTTTAGAAATCATCTGCGTACCAAAATATTAGTCCAGTCGAATGGTAGTTTAAGATTGCAATACAATGCACGAATTTAGTTATACATAGAATTCAAGAGGGGGTTATAAAAAGAAGTTAAATCTGAATTTGCAGTGCTGTGCGAATATTTTTTGCAAAGTTATGCAAAAAAACGTTTTTCTTCATATTTTCGCGAATATCTCGGCTACTGTTTGTCGCACGCAAGAGAACAACATACCATTCTATTTATAATGAAATTCCTCATTTTTTTCATGGAAACAATTTTTTCGCTAAACAAATAGATAAAAAACTATTAAGCACCAAAGTGGAAAATTCCTTTTTTGATGTATGTTTTTCGCAAATTACTCAGTTCCTTCGCATTTTTACACTTAATAGTCCATATACTTTTTTGAAGAACACTAAATTACCTTTAATCTGATGTATAAATATCGATGATCCAATAAGGCAGCCTCTGGCAATCCACGCTGGAACACGTACAAGTCGAGCCTGTAGAAGTTTTTGCTCAATCAATACTTTTAGAAATTTGGAAAAAATATCACTGACCAAATTTTGATTTTTGGTCACAGACAGTTGCACATTAATTTATTTTTTAATGCTTAAAATTATTGTTATAAAATGAAATCAGATCTTGTTTCTTTGCCTCCATCGGAATCAGCTGCTGAACAACATTCCTTCAGAACTTTTCATCAGATTCAAACATGGCTTGGCAATGTCTTGGACCCGGAAGACTGGGGCTGGAATAGACGTAGATGTCGTTTGGAACCCGTTATGTGCACCAAAGAACCAATTCCATCTTCACTTCTTAAAATTATTTCGTGTACTTGCACGACACAATGTGGCGCAGCTTGCGGCTGTAGGAAAGCAGGACTTAAATACTCCATCGTTTGTAGAAATTGTTCAGGTCAAAATTGTTCGAACGTTCCAGTAATCACCGATGACAGTAGCGATGATGAAGACATTTATGATATGCCAACCACAGTCCCCTTACCTCGATTTGGCGGAGCTAAACATGCAATTCAACCCCCTAGCGACATTGCACTTCAAGACAGTGAAGATTATCCTTCGCCATCAAAGCATGCCAGGAAATAGTATAGTGGAAATAGTGGATGTACTTCATTTACCTTTCTCTATCAAAATGTTTATTTTATGTTCAATCATTCCTTACGTTTCATTTAATTAATTTGATTTATATTAATTGAGTTCAATGTTATGTTACATTTTTACTAAGTTTTCATTTCAAGTACAAAACAGTGTAATATATAGTATGTGCAACGATAGTGTTATTTATTATTTTACTATTCTTTTATTTCACAATATGTGCAATAAGAATTAGAGCTGAATTACACATGCGCGCCTAATATTATCTCATTTTTGGAGATTTCACTCCGACAATCTTGAACTACATACATCGCAATTGTTTGCAAATAACTATCTAATGTGATTTCAAGTTTTTTCTGTTTAAATAAACTTACTTCACTTTACGCCATGAATATTGAGCTTGTGGACTCAATAACCGATGAAATGCGTGTAATATATTTATACATATCGTTGATTATTATATCCATGCCTTCAATTGTTTTCTTATTTGCTGAAGAAAATAATTTGTAAGTTAATTGTTTTATGGTATATAGCAATGAAACATAAAATGCGAACAAGAAAAATTGATTCAAAAAGTTTTGATATGCAGCCTATAAGTCCCTGTAATGCTCGACTTGTACGTGTTCCAGCGTGGATTTCCAGAGGCTGCCTTATTGGATCATCGATATTTATACATCAGATTAAAGGTAATTTAGTGTTCTTCAAAAAAGTATATGGACTATTAACTGTAAAAATGCGAAGGAACTGAGTAATTTGCGAAAACCATACATCAAAAAAGAAATTTTCCATTTTGGTGCTTAATAGTTTTTTATCTATTAGTTTAGCGAAAAAATTGTTTCCATGAAAAAAATGAGGAATTTCATTATAAACAGAATGGTATGTTGTTCTCTTGCGTGCGACAAACAGTAGCCGAGATATTCGCGAAAATATGAAGAAAAACGTTTTTTTGCATAACTTTGCAAAAAATATTCGCACAGCACTGCAAATTCAGATTTAACTTCTTTTTATATAACCTATTCAATTCTATTTATAACTAAATTCGTGCATGGTATTGCAAACTGAGACCCTTTTTCACGACGATTCGACTGGACTATATGCATGGAAACTACATTATTTAATTTATCTCTTCTTTTTTCACATAAAACGCATCTGTGCGATATTTCTAAAATTTAATTTATTATAAAATTCATGAAATTAAATGAGAACTCAGAATTCTCTGTAATTTTCCTTTAACGTACCGCCACTGCGATTTGTTTTGAATTCAAGTGTATTTTTTAAAAACGATTACTCGGTTATCCTTTTCTTTTTTAAAATATTTGTACTGTAATGTTTGCTGACTGCACCAGCGCTGCCATTTTCACTCCGATCGGAGTGTTTCTCTCCTTTTTTGAGGCGAACACTACGTCACTCGCTCTCTTGCAAAAACGCTCCGATTTTGAGATTATCAGAATTAAATATTTACTTAATAAAATCAATGACCATATACTGTGTTTATGCGTAAGCTATTTGCAAAAAAATAACAATTTGCAAATACTTAACTCAGTGTGGTCGCAGAAGCCATGTTTTACGCAAAAAATTATAAAGACTGTTACAATATTAAAAACCTGCGGGATCGTAGAATTATTGTAGCGCTAAGTCCGAATGTGCCATAAAATTTATAGTTTCACAGTTAGGGTTCGAACGATACTATCGATGTTGAGTAAGCATCCATACTGGGGGTATAAAAATGAGTATTTAATACTTGATACCTTATTTGGTGAGTTTACTCGATATTTTGCAAAGTACTCGTAGTATCGAATACTTTTTAAAAAACACACTTTTTAAATTTTTTCTTCCATTGGCAACCCAACTTTCTTTGCTTATGCTATCATTAAATTTTGTCCATCACTTAAAATAAACTGAAATTTCGTGTAGTCTGTTGCATAACATAAACCAAATAAGTTAAAGTTTATTGACCTTATTTATAAAAAATAAAGTAGGTTTAAAGAGCTTAATAAAATGACATTTTCATAAATCTTTCAGTTTATAAACCCTTTTTATTTTTTATGAATAAGGCCATAAAACTTTACGCAAAGTTCACGAAAATTCAGAATTTTTAGAAACTTCTTTGGTATGCAGTTTTGTAACCTATCCAACTTTACGTGTAGCCTACTAGCGTTGACTTTTAATTCAAACTTGCACATTATTATACAAAATTTAATAGGCTACAAAAATGCATACCCACAAAGTTTACAAAAATTCTTAATAAAATTTGAAATTCGTGAAAGTATATAT
>NW_016164530.1:0-1378 GCF_001687245.7 Rhagoletis zephyria | reverse complement strand
AAAAAAAATCATAGAAATCGGTTGAATAAGCATTAAAAAAACCGCAAAATAAGGTCCCGGGTACAAACGTATCCCGGGTGTGTGTTTACGTGGTATTTTCTGGGTGTGTGTTCTAGGGTTAAAAGACGATTCAGGAAATAGCTAGATATACGATTGAAGAATAAAATAATTTTAGTATGCCTAAAAGCGTACTTTAATGAGTCCGATACTGAGTAGTATCGATACTTTTTCCCTGATACTTTTAGAGTATAGATACAATGAGATCGATGTCAGAATGAATACTCAGTATCGATACCAAAGTCTGAAATTTCGAACCCTATTGACAGTTGACGGAGGAGAAGCTCGGCCAAACACTAACAAATGTTAAAGCGCCAATCTATTATTATTATTATTGACAGTTGACAGCAGTTAAATCAACTGACAATTTCTCTAAAATTAAGAAAATATTTTTGTTAATACCACTGATTACGTTTTTTGACGTGCTGATCACTAATTTTATATCAAATTGAAACCTCGTCAGTTGACAGCTGTCAAATGGACTGTGAGTTTTTCTAAAAATAAGAAATTTTTTTAACAATGCTTCTGATTAGGCTTTTAGACAAGTTTATGTTAAATTAAAACTTTGAGGGTTGACAGCTGCCAAATAAACTGTTAATTTTTCTAAAAATAAGCAAGTATTTTTTAAGACGCTACTGATAAAGGTTTTAGACACGCAAGTCATGAATTTACGCCAAATTAAAATCTTAAGAGCTTACTCCTGTCGAAGGGACTGTCAATTCCCCTAAAAATAAAAAAACTCCTCAAGAATTATACGTACTATGTTTCAAGGCTCACTGAACTCCAGTTCTTTATCACATTCTGTCAAATCAACTGTCATTTTCAGTTGAGTAACGCAATATATTAAACAAGATTGGATTTAACTATTATAAATGAGGGAATAGGGAATAACAGTAATTATATTTATAAATAAGGGATAATTGGGGCCATCTGCTATATGTTCAGCCCAAATCATTTGATCCAGGCCCCAACAGCTTTTAAGATTTTTTATTTTATACAAAATTCGTAATTACCACAACTTCAGTTTTCTTATTTTTAAATAAAGTTATTTAGTTTTGAGTTTTTAAAAATTTTGGACGCCATCTTAGATCTTGCATTCTGAATTTTCTAAAAATAGTTTTAAAAGATTATAAATTACGAATTTAAAAACCTCTCAATATAAAATTTCAAAAAATTCAGCAATGTTTTCCATTCCTGGACGTCTTATTGGATTCGTTGTTTGTATAGAATAAATTACATTAATCGTTAATATTTTAATACTCTTTATGTTATTTGGAACCATGATACAAAAAACAAGGTAGTTCCATTGTCACTTTTTCGT
>NW_016164529.1:10853-31133 GCF_001687245.7 Rhagoletis zephyria | reverse complement strand
ATCTGACTTTACCAAACGCTCTGATAATTTTGGTACATAAGCTACTGACCTGAATATGTTTGTGGTTTTTAATTTAGCGTGATTATTTTCAATTGCATATCTTCTTAACAGGGTTTTTATAATATTGNGTAATGGGCTGTATACGGCGAATGTTACGGATAACAGATTACACTTACCACACAGAGATTAAGAATGAAAGTAAAATATTATTAAAAAACAATGATTTTCCCGACAATATTATAAAAACCCTGTTAAGAAGATATGCAATTGAAAATAATCACGATAAATTAAAAACCACAAAATATTGAGGTCAGTAGTTTATGTACCAAAATTATCAGAGCGTTTGGTAAAGTCAGATTGCTACAACACAGAAGATATAAAAATAGCCCATAAACCAACCAATACGCTAAAATATATGTTTAATAAAACAAAAACAAAAATACCGCCGTTGGAAAAAAGTAATGTAGTTTACCAAATCCCTTGCAATGGAAAAGAAAATGAACCATGTGATAGCATATATGTGGGAACAACAAAAGGAAAATTAAAATCACGACTATCACAGCATAAATCAGACTACAAATATTGCCATCAAAATAATAACCAAAAAACAGCACTCATGGCCCACTGTACCAAAAACTCACATACACCGAACTTCGACAGAGCGATCGTGCTCCAACAAGAACAGCATTATAGCAAGAGATTTACTTTGGAAATGCTGCGCATTATAAATACACCAACAAACAACCGAATGAACTATAAAAGCGACGTCGATGCTAACTCGGCACACTTGTACCGACATTTGTTGACAAACAGAAAACCAGTGTAAAACACCACGTCAACTGATGCGGACGCTCAAATAAATGTATGTAATTATTGTTTTGCAATTTGTTGTGTTAAAAATATGTATGTAAATTGTTATTATATTTTTGTGTTTATATTTTGTTGTAGTTGAAAATCCGGATGACGATTACCGTGTGTAATCGAAATATATTGATTAACATCACAAAACTTGTGTTTTAATTTAAAATCATCGGACCTCAAGCCAGCTTCTAAACACATTTAGTAAAATTAAATATATAAAAAAAAAAATAAAAATAAATAATAAAAACAAACAATTTTTCGCAATCGCTCCAACCGAGTATCGAGCCTGGCAGCTACAGGCTTGTAGCTCGCAACTCTCACCACTCGGCTACCGCGTCCGCGAAACTCGACTGCTTCGTTTGCTTACTTGTACAAAACATCTTGCCGTTTTTAGCAGTGCTGTCATCGAAAATTACCCGGATCCGAGTTAATTCCCAAAAATTTCGTGCATTTGTTCGGCTGCTTATGCTCATTTTAAAGAGGAAAATGCATGAGCTAAAGCAAATTAAGGCTGGTTATGCAAATAATCGAGCCCGTTTGTCTACTGTATTAGCAAGTGAAATGGAGGAAATAAGCAACAAGAATTAACAAGCCGAACTTAGCACAGTGCGTAGGCAACTGGCGGAGTCAGTGGGATCGTCGGTTCGAATCATACTGAAAGAAGTCTGATGAGGAAATGTGGTGATTTCCGAAATAGCTATCCTTTCTACCATTCTTTCAAATTATTGTTGCTTTTCCACGATAAGTTTTAAAAACGGCCTCGAGCTCAATAAAAATTGTTGAGTACAATTGTTATAAGGCCATAAAATAACAAAACACAAATAACTTAAAGATGAGCACACCTAAAAGTTAAAACATTCCAATAATAGAAATTACTAACAAATTTATTTGAAGGGAAAAAATCGCCGAAAATCGCCAATGGCGATTTTCTAAATATTTTCGCGCAAATATCCAAAAAATAATTTGGCAAATTGGCGCGAAATCGCCAAATATGGACACTCTGTGAGAAGCTGTTTTTCATGGCAGAAATACACTCGGAGGTTTGCCATTGCCTGCCGAGGGACGACCGCTGTTAAGAAAAAACCTTTTTCTATTTTTTTGCGACTTTGCTTTGACCAGGGCTTGAACCCAAGTGCTGATGAGTGAAAGCGCGCACTGCTTACCACTACACTACAGCGGCCGACAACACTTTACTTAGCTATCCTCATATTCGTANTGCCGATAAAACCATTAGTTTCCTTTTTAAAATTTAAAAATTTAACAAGAAAATAAAATAAATGAAAAAAGGGAAAAGAAAATTTTCCTGCCCTAGGGCTCGAACTCGAATCTCTCGAACGGCACGCCAGTGCTCTGTTTACTAAGTCATTGCGACTGTTAAGGCACTGCGCACAAAATGATATAAGTACTTATTTTTAACCGACTTCCAAAAAAAGGAGGAGGTTATCAGTTCGTCGGAATATTTTTTATTTTTACTTTTATTTTTATTTTTTTTATGTAGATATGTTACCGCATAACTTTGGACCACGTCAACCGATTTCGATAATTTTTTGCAACGGAAAGGTAGTGTCTCAGAGGTGGTCCCATACTAATTTGGTTTAGATCCGATCATTGAATCATGAAATATATAGATATATATATTTTTTTTAAGTCGGTTTTTTTTTGCTAAAAATTACTTGTTATATTCTTGATTTCAAACTGAACGAAAAAAGTGAGTGGTGCCACAAAAACAGGGCCGCAACTGGGGCCATACTTAAATTTTTCATTTCATAATTTTTGACTCCGAGAGGAAATATTAAGGCTCTGTCACATACAGCTTTCGCGTCGCTTTGGCGTAGTTTCATTTTGACAGCAACGCAAGTAGCGCAAGTGTTTGCTACAATGAATGCTCTGACAGCAAATGTTTTTAGTTTTTGAATTTGAATTTTACGATTGAAAAACATTCAAACATATTTAAAATGGAAGTATTTGGTCGTCGCGATCCTTATTTGTTTTTTCTTTATACGATTTTGTGTGTTTATTAGTAAAAAGTGAATAATTACATTAAGGGAGTGTCAACGCGCGCAAAACGGCAAGAGTGGCGTCAACGTTGCCTATGAGAACTGCTTCAGATAAACGTATGTATTTATCTTAGCTGTCAAAGCAAATNTTTAAAATGGAAGTATTTGGTCGTCGCGATCCTTATTTGTTTTTTCTTTATACGATTTTGTGTGTTTATTAGTAAAAAGTGAATAATTACATTAAGGGAGTGTCAACGCGCGCAAAACGGCAAGAGTGGCGTCAACGTTGCCTATGAGAACTGCTTCAGATAAACGTATGTATTTATCTTAGCTGTCAAAGCAAATCCAACGCCAAAGCATCACGAAAGCTGTATGATTAACTGATTTAACGATCATTAGTTAAGTGCCCGTTAGAGCTAATTTAATGAACGTTTCTGAGTGCGGCTGTAAGAGTATGTATATTCTTCGTACATGTTTCTGTTACCATCGAATTCCTTAAAGTGGACTTAGACGCGTTTGACATATGTATATCGAATCATATGTCACAATCTGCAGTAGCAGACCACAATATGATTGATTTGAACGGACTTAAGCAATTTTGATTTACACTTATGGTTGGACTTAGTCACGTTTAAATAATTAGTTAATATTAAATGTGTTTTTTTTTAATCTTACCGACATTAATTGGTCGCATTGCTTTAGTTTAAACTATTTATTTATTCGGTCAGTGCGTGTTTTACCAATAATATGGAAAAATTTTGTCTATAGACTTATACAGTTTTGATATGTACCGACTCATATACATGTCAAAAAACCCAAAAAGAAAATTCATCTGGTTTTTCCAAATGGTTTCTACACTTAGTCGAAACCAGCTGGAAAGGCCACCTGGTTTTTACCAACTAGAGAATTGGCATTGTTAACTAGCTGGAAAACAAGTTGCTAAAACCAGATGGCTAGTTTCAGTTGGGATAGTTTGCTGAAACTTGATTGATATTGATAAACGTGAATAAATTTGTTTCCTCTTGAATTTTTCAAATAAGTCGGCTTTAATAGAAGGCAGTTTAATATAATATAAATTCATCTAAACGCGTAAAAAGCTCATATCCACGAAATCCTCGTAAAATTGTTTAATTGTGTACGGAAAATCGGTTTATTTACGAGGCTTCCACAGTTACGAAGCATTTATGCGTTTATATGAATACCCTGAATGTTCCCAAAAATTCTAGAAGAAAAAAAAACATTTACCGAAACCAAAAAATGTATTACAACCGACTTTTTGAATTAATACGATGGAAAAACACTACATATTTGTAGATACCCACGTTCTTCCTCCACCTCTAGGCAGAAAAAGAAATTAGGTGTTAACCAGCTTTCTACGATGACAAAAATATCATATTCCAAGTGGGAGCTTAATCTGGAACTACTTCAACTTTGGTTCTCATACCGCAAATATTATGGAAATACATTGTAAGCCTGCGGGGTGTTACCTACCACTCTCCTATTGCCTTCTTGATATTTATTAATATTGCTTAAGTTTTCACCGAATTTGGTTGTTGCAGAAACCGAAAAGGACGCACGGATACGTTTGTCGGCCAAAACTCAGCACTAAGCATCTTATCAAACCATAATTCAGGTACACCCAATTTGGAAGATATTCGCTTTAATGAGTCAATACTGGTATCTTTTTTTCAAAAGACTGTAACATGATAGCGACGTCTTCTCTATACCAGAATTCTTCACAACATAGTCGACAATATTAGGTGTGTACTCGTATTGAGAGGACAAAATTCTCCAGCAGCAAAAGTTCTGAGAATTTAGCAGCATTCGCTCTCAAAGAGACGAAATATCGACAGAAGTACGAGAACGCAAAATTTGCAAAAACTTGCAACCTTCGAAACAGCTGATCACTTGCACAGTTACCACTGGTGATAAATTTGGCAATTTATTTTCTGTTTAGTACATCTTCCCCCGATTTGGCATTGTATACAATTGAAGTTTTCGATAAGAAAAACCTTTTTAAAGTACAAATTAATTATATATAAGTTATTTTTCTCATATTTATTTGTGATATCACATGGTGACGCATTTAAAAACAAGAGTATCTCCTCCAAACACTTATCATTGATCCAAAAACAATGTAATAGATATAGCTACAGATGTAGCTTTAAAATTATAAATTTTTCATTTCAACAATCAAACTACCAAAACTGAAAACTTCAGCAAAACAACATTTCAGCATGCTGCATTTAAATGTATTTTGGTATATTTAAAAGAAAATTATGTTACAAACGAAAAAGGTCATACGGCAACCATAGTCAGAACACACTAAAGTAAACAAACTGGAGATTAATAGCAAATTAACGAAAAATAAACACAACAAACGTGCATATTAAATTTACTCACTTTTACGTTGTATAATAGCATTAGTAATAAAATTTGCAATAAATAACTCAAAAATGCCATATTTTCTTTTGTTTATTTACAAACATGTGTTTGTGATCAGCTGATTTTCTTACTTGCAAGTCTTAGCTGGGAAAAATTTTTCCAGCAGAAATTTGCAGCTCTCTTTCACATTTTGCTCTCTCAATTTCCCCTACTTTGCAAGTTTTTTGGGTTCGACAACGCAAAACCAGTAAAAGTTTTCTAAAATTTATATAGTTGGGCGTGAGAGTACACTCCTATTGTCAGAGGTAACAGAAGGCGAAAATGACGACAGATGTAGCCACTTAGTAGGGACGGCAACTTCAAGTTCTGAGTTGACACTAGAACCAACAACACGCAAATAACTTGATTTTACTTTCTTCTTTGCCACCTTTATCCCCTCCGAGTTAACGAAGGAGACCTGCGCATTGTTTACATCAACAACAGCACTAGCATCGTCAGCAGACGCAACTGAGCCGATAACATTAGATGTCGCAGAATTTACAAAAGTAACAGCTGCATTGTTTTCATCAACAACAGCATTAGCATCATCAGCAGACATAACAGAGCCGACAACATTAGATGGCACCAAATTTACAGAAGTAATAGCAGCAGTATTAAAGTCAGCATTAGTCTGCGGTCAAACACGGAAACTCGAGTTTCTTATTATCGGCGATTTCTCTTTTGGTGTTGCCCTTTGCATTCACACACAGAAACTCTTTTGTACGCAATTGTCGTTGTCAGCTGTGAATCGCCAACTTGAATTACTCAGACGAACGAGAGCACAAAGCGTGTTTCCCGAGTACGGGCGACTCGGTACCCGTCCCCTTTCCTCGTCGCTCTCTCCCCTACAAGCTTCGAGTTTCCGCAACAAAAGTTTTCGTGTCTGAACGTCGACTTAGAAGCCAAACTCTTAGCAGATTCAACAGGAGAAAGAGCGTCGTTAGATGCCGCACGCTTTGTCGGCGAAGTAGAAGAGCAGCCTACCTGGACGAAAGTCAAAATTTTATTTGTTTTTAAAATACTTTATGGTACTTGGAATACATTCCTGCAGCCCATTTAATTATAAATTGTATTTATTAAAGCAATAAACACATGGAAACAAAAGAAAGGGTAAGTCAACGCCGTGCTAATCACACTCACAAATATTTGCATAATTGGAAATTTACTTTATAAACCAAAAATTACACTTATTTCGATATAGGTTCAGAGGTCATATCGTAATTTATGTCCACATTAGTATAAGTAAATTTATACTGAAAATGCGTCGTTTTGATTAATAAGAAAAAAATATATTAAAGAGTAGGGAAAGTAATGACCGCTGAAGGCCGTTATAAAACCACTTGCATATTATTTTTTACACCTTCGTTAATGCAGAGGTTAAGTTCGATAACCATGTCTAACCAATTGGCTTAGATATTTACATTTTAGTGACGGTATGTCAAATCTGAAAATTCAAAAGTAATTATCAGGGAACGGATTTTTAGAACCTAAAAACCTATAAAAAAGGCAGAATAAAATAACGAAATAGGCTGGAAAAGGCACTAGAAATAGCAAAAAAGGCAAAAGAAGGCACTTAAAAAAACAAAAACTGAAAAATAACACTGGTTTACAGGAAAAATGTTCAAGTTACGCCACTATATATCTAATTCCTATATAGAAATGCTCGCTGATTCCGAAAATCGAATTAATTTTTTATTCTATGGATAATAATAATAATAATAATAATAATAATAATAATAATAATAATAATATGAGCAACACCTTCAACAAAGAAAAAATGCCAAAAATCAAAGAAAAGCCCTAAGTACTTCAAATTTTCACTTTATTTTACTAAAACTGAAGGTCTTTCTAAGAAACCTTATTAAAAACATCGAAATTTTTACGAAAGTTTGTTGAGCTTTTTCTAATATTCCACAAAGCATGAAAGTTGGATTTATAACGGGTTTTGTTTAAGAACAAACTAAACAAATTAAGATTAAATAATAACAAAATATATGTAAAGTCAAAACTTGAAAATAGGTGGGTGTCGCATAGTTATGGTGATGACTATTTTTTTTAGGGAATTAGCTGTTCTATAAATTATTTAAAAACATACTAAGTCATTGCTATTGTGAACTGAAAATAAAAATATATAGCGAAATATACAATCATAAACAATCTTTAGATATCTAGTTTTCTATTAAACTTTTAACAAATTTGTAAGTATAATCTGTGAACAAAAAGTTTTCATATATGAAGGGTTACGATTTTTTAAATATTTCGTTTGCCATGTTGGATCTGTCATTTTGAATTTTAAGTAAATGATCCTAGATTCCTATTCAGCGACACAGAAAACCCCCAGATACCCAGATTCCTAGAAATCTGTCGATTTTTTTAAATTTACGTCCGCCATATTGGATCCGTCATTTTGAATTTTTGATTACTGGCTTAAGATTCGAGATCGGCGACCCAGAAAACACAGGGATACCCAGTTTCAAAGAAATTTACCGATTCTTTAAATTTTTCGTCTGCCATATTAGGTCCGCCATTCTGAATTTTTGGTAAATGACTTCAGATTCGTAATCAGCAACCCAGAAAACCCAGATACCCAGTTTCATAGAATTCTTCCGATTTGTTTGAATTTTCGTCCGCCATATTGGATCCGCCATTTTGAATTTTTGGTAAGTAACTTCAGATTCGTAATCAGCGACCTAAACTCCCCTAGATAAGAAGTTCTGTAAAAATCCATCAAAGAGTATTTGTTTAAATAGTTTTGTTTTGCTAGATTTGCGATCCGAACCACTGTGCAGCGTTGGCACTTTGGTACGGTCGTAGTAAATTTGCTACGACTTTTCAAAATTTGCAAATCACTATAACTTCAAAAAAGTGGTAAACAGGCCATGGCTTTAAGATCTAAATGCATACTCTTACTGCAAATTGTGCAATAAGCGTCTGACCAAAAACATCTGCAACATAAATAAGCACCAGCGGTCAAACTTTCGCATAATGGACAGAAAGATTCAGGCCCCTATTGCGAGTGTCGATTGGCACTATAATAGAAATTTGTCGATCGAGTCGATTATCATTTATTTTGCTATTGTGTAACTTGATCGATAAAAATTTGTCCTATTGTGAATGGTTGACTGAATTGTAAACAGCTGTTTGTTTGTTTACATTTACTTATTTACTGTTTCATTTATATCATTTTTAAAATAATTGATTTTATTTTAAAATTTAAAAAATATATACACTTGAAATATGGTTTAGTGATGAGGAAGATGATCTGGAAGCTAACAGATTAGTACAGTTAGCTAAAGCAAGGAGGAAATTGCGAGATTCGTCGAATGCCTTGGAGTTCGAAGATGAAGTATATGTACATATGTGAATTTTATGAATAGTAGTTGCGTTCCAGATGCTTCACGGTTTGTAGGTTTTACAGGATTTTCAGGAAAAGCTGCTTTCGTCATTATACAACTTTATGGAAGGTGGCCACCTGGAGCAGCTTCCTGTAAAAGCCTGCAAATTGTGAAGAATCTGGAACGCAATAGTTTAAGAAATACGTTTCGGTTTAGTTGTTTGCACAATGCTGTTGGGTATTTGTGCCTAAACGCGTGACCCAATTTTAAAAGCTTTAACTTACACGTGTAGTGAAAGAATTCAACTTTAATTCAAAATAAAGATTTCAAATTTCCGAGCACTAGTTAATTAATAAATTATGCAGTTTTTTGTAGGCTTTGATGTTGGTCCTGCGCAAAAACACTGTGGATGGCGTAGCCGGAGTTATATGCACAAGAAATGTTGTATATCTTTCACAATAGAAGCCCTACTCTTTCCTCAAATTCCTTTGCCTATGTCCTCATTCTCCTACATCAGCTCGACCAACCACGCAAGTTGCCATGATATGAATCAATTGTCCATTAAATAGCACAAAACCAACTGGGCTTTTCAGGTGATATGATTAGGCATGGTCAAATCTATGTCTCTGTCAATTGTTTTAAATTTTAGGTTTTTGACCATTTTTGCTAATAAAGTTTGGGTACTGGTAACGTTACACAAAACACTGGCTACGTTACACGTACGGTTCGCTTGGGCAAGGTTTTACCAAAAGGCTTTGCTCATCCGTCTTTCCTAAGGATTCTTAATCTGTCATCATAAACAAATGTTTGAGCTAAAATTGGGATCTTCTATTGATGGATTAGAAAATATAACTCGATTATCCTTAAAAATTCTAACTAGGTCCAAAATCATCCTGCACTAAAATTTTTGACCGCATAATCTTTATTTAACATTATTGTAAAAACCACTTATGATTAATAGGGCTCGGAATCTCATGCACTAAAAAATCTGAAATATGCGCATATAATATGCAGCCAAAATTCAGAAATATGCGCAATAAACAAGTAAAATATACAATTAAAAATATGTTTCCAATATTTTTTTCCGGTACAAAAATAAAATTTGTTTGTAAAATAATGATTAAAATGGTTATAGAAGACTTCTTACTACACCAAAATGTTTTTAAACTTATCAGAAGTATATAATTAGCGCCCCTACAACCATTTTAACTGTTATTTTACATAAAAATGTTAAGATTAAGGTTTAACGACGATAAACACGACCTGCTTGTTTAGAATTAAGCAGTTACGATCTTGCCTAAATAGAAATATTGACAGTTTAATAGTGGTTCAGATGACTGGTTGGCTGGTTTAAGTGGATTGTTATCCTGGTGGCAAGCAATTAGAAAGTTTACCTTTTTGATTCCACAACTCGTGCAACCTACATCCATTTGGCGGCTGTAATGAATTTCAATTCATCATACAAAGATAGCCAGTTGCACTCTGAAACATTCTACAGGAATGGCTTGCCGAGTGTCTTTAGCCTCATCCTTGCAAGAGAAAGTGCTCTGACTGTCTCTTTTGAGCCGGGGTCATCGCAACTGCGACAGAACCTGTNCCTCACACTCGCACAGAAAGTGTTCTGACTGTCTCTTTTGAGCCGGGGTCATCGCAACTGCGACAGAACCTGTGGAAAGGTAATCCAATAATTTCGATATGTACCTCAACAGGCCAGTGCACTGTGCATACTGCAGTAAGTTTGTAGATATCTTTTTTACTTCTAAGAGAGCTTTGGTTTAAGTGGGTTGCAGGACACCCTCAGCTTGGCCTTGGAGTGATAAATTTCGCACCTATGTGCCGGGACCGGGGTTGGTTGGTTGGTTTAAGGGGATTGTCACTCCGGTGAGAAGCCATTAGCAAGTTTGCCATTTTGATTCCACAACTCGTGCAACCTACAGCCATTTGGCGGCTTTAATAAATTTCAGTACGTCATACAGAGAGAGGCAGCTGCACTCTGAAATATTCTGCGGGGATGGTTTGCCGAGTGTATTTAGCCTCATCCTTGCGAGGGCTGGACACTCGCACAGCAAGTGTTCGACTGTCTCTTTTGAGCCCGGGTCATCGCAGCTGCGAAAAAAACCTATTGAAGGGCAGTCCTATCCTTTCGGCATGTACCCCAACGGGCCAGTGCCCTGTGCACACACCGGGGTAATCTCGTATGGATCAGAGATACAGGCCATCTCTCTCTGACAGAACTCCACTAGTTGAGATCTAACACATGTAGAAGAGAGTGTCCTAAAGGGCGCTTGGCTATCCGAGAAGATTTTAGATGTGTATGTGAAAAAAAAATGTTAGGTAATTTTTTTGTCTAGAGCACGGTGGGCTTCAACAAGTTATTATCAAAATTCAAAACAACCACGAAATTCGTTAAAGGGCAAAATAGAAGGTATTCCGAACCAGAATCAAAATCATTCATGGAGCCCTTTTTGAGAATTTATTTTTTTCTTAAAAAATGCTTTATTTATTTCTTGAACAATTTTCATATAAAGTTAAATATGTATGTATGTATGTATGTATGTATGTATGTAATATGCTGCCTCGAAAAAAATTTCACCAGTAATATCGTAATTAGAAGATCGTTAAATATAAGGAAGAGTACTCATCGTCAATTTTATGACGATCGATCGATTGACCCCTCTGTCTATAAGTCAAAAATTGTATGAAGAAGTTAAAAAACTTTTTTACAAAGTTTAAAATGGCATCTCGGTTTTGAATTTACAGGTGGGAGTTCCAATCTTCAACGACCGTTATCAATTTTTCGTGGGCACTCTTTCACAGCTATTGTCTTTTTCGAAGCAGCTTAGTATATAACTATATATAAAAACTCATCAAATTGAAATTACCTTTGAAAAACTTTTATTTTAAAAACTTGGATTTAGTTTAATTCTGTATTTATCCCACTGATTAGACTGATATCATGGCTTGCTCTGAATAGTACCCTAACCCAACTCCCCGCAAACCATTTTTTCCGAGTATTCTGAGTTGTAGAGCAATTTTAAAAAATTCGTAAAGATCTCATCCGATTTGAACTGTGGACTGTGTGGATTCTTTTACGAAATTTCGGAATAAAATTGGTAATTCAATGAAAATAACGCTGCTATGTGAAGAATTTCTTGCAGAATTTTTTCGGAATTTTCTTTTATTTTTCGTACAGAAATTTTTTTGTGAGTTCGTGTTCTCTGCAAAAGGTGTTCTGCCCCTTTTCTTTGGCAACACAGAAAGGAGAATTCTACGTTGTGAGGGTTATAATCCCTAAGCGCGGCCGAAGGCCGCCTACGCAAAAAGAAGTTGGACGGACAAAAACTTTTTTAATACAGTGGCAGCAGCAATTTAGTTCCATTTTATTTTTAATAGAGTGGCAGCACTAGTTTTCCTCCATCTTATTTATATTAACTACACAACATTGTTGTGCGGATTTTCACCATCGGAATATTGCTATTAAATACAGAATTTCGCGAAAGTGTACACTTAAATCATCACAAATGTATAAAAACTAATAAATACGTGTTCAATTAAGTTCATTTATTCCATTCATTTGCGTGAAATTCATCAAAACATAGTGCGGAAAGTGCAAGTGTTTTTTGCAAATAACTCATTAATTAATTAAAAATGTTAATTTCCGGTCTCGGATTGTTATTACTGGCGTTAAGACGCGTCGATTGATACCACGCTCGAACTTTTTCCGTCCATTTTGACCTACCTTCGCCAAAGTGCACTACTACCCTTGCGAGAATTCCTTGCATAGAACATCTTTGATTAACATTGTAATTTTTGTTCTTTTGTTAGTCATTTTTTTGACAATTTCAGAGTCTGGGAAAAGTTTTGAACATAAAGGAACGAGCGTATTTGCAAGTAAAAATGGCAAATCGTTTGCAGCTAAGAAGGCCGCACGACGTACTTGTAAATTTGACTCATTAAACAATGATGGAAGCTTCTGTAATAAAGTCACTTGCTACATAATGTTCTGGTGCCTTTTTGACTTTGAATGGCGCAATAGATCGCTTTTATGAGCAACCAACACTTGTTCACAAGACGTACAATACGCCATTTCATTACCATTTTTCCTGTCAGACATTTTTAACCATTCTGCAAAGCTCTGATCATCAAGCCATATATTGTTGAATTTATTGAATCGTTTGCGTTTGTTCTTAACTTTTGGCGAAATCTTAATCACACGAATTTCTCGATCGGCACTTGGTGGCTTTTCCGTATTTACCTGGAAAGCAGTTTGCAAAAGTCAGTCTAGTCCTGACTTATAACAACAAAACAAAATTACTTTTACCTTAGAAGGCGAAGTCATTTCGCCAATATCATTACGCGCTGAAGCTGTAATTCCAGTTCCTTCCTGAAAATAGTAGTTTCATACCATTGCGCAAACTAACAAAGGCCATATCTTACCTGTAATTTTTTATTTTTAACCACTTGTCCATAGCTGGTTTGATCCTATGCAGCGTTATTATTTTATTTTTTAATTCACTTCTGACTAAAGGTTTGCTAGGTGAAGGCACCGGTAATTAAAAGCAAAATAATTTCTGTGAACTACTGCGCACGGCGAATTTATACAAGGTGATATCGGTAGAGCAGAAACCAAAATTACGATAACAGCTTACAATGACAGCAAGAATTGCCACAAATATACAACAAACACATCGTTTTAACATTAAGAACCAGCGCGGCGAAAATCTCAGCTGTTGTTGTTGTTGTTGTTGTAGCGGCACTACTAAGCCCCGCCATTTTCGGGTCTACGTTCAATCATTGTCGTCGAGCTCAACTAATGGGAGGCCCAGGAAACGAGCTGTTTCGATGGGTTCGGACCAGAGGGAGAGGGGTGTTAGTTGAGTCGGATTGAGCTGGCATGTAAAGAGGTGGTTGGTGTCGTGGGGGGACTCTTCACATGCCGGGCACTCATTGGGGATATTGGGGTTGAGTCTGGACAGGTAGCTGTTAAGGCGGCTATAGTATCCAGACCGTAATTGAGCCAGGGTTACGCGGGTCTCTCGTGGCAGTTGAAGCTCCGTCTCTTCCACAGGTGGTGATTGGGCTCGTATTACGGCATTCATAGGTCGAGAGTCGAGGCAGGTATGATAGTCGTTTATGGCTCGTCTGTATGTCGTCGGGTCCAATGGTTGGTCTATGTACTGTTGGACTGCGTCCTTGTACACGAATAGGTGCCCGCTGACGTGCCTGGGCGGAGGCTCCTCCTGAAGCAACGGTCTGTTAGGGTGTTCACTTCTGTGACACCCCACCAGAAATTGCTTACAGAGCATTTTGTTGTGTTCCCTGACGGGGAGCACTTGGGCCTCGCTGTGCAGGTGGGGCTCAGGCGTCATCAGAAGGCACCCAGTCGCTGTCCGGAGTGCGGCGTTCTGACAAGTCTGTAGCTTCGTCCACTGCGTCCAACTAGTCCCCGGCGTCCAAACTGGCGCAGCATAGTTTAGAACCGGCCGGCCAATTGCCTTGTATGTTGCCAGCAACGTTTCTTTGTCTTTGCCCCAAGTGCTGCCGGCGAGCGACTTGAGGACCTTGTTGCGGCTCTGTACTTTATTGACAATTGCGGTTGTGTGCGTGGAGAAGGAAAGCAGGCTATCGAAGGTGACTCCTAAGATTTTTGGGTTGTTTACAGTCGGTACTGGTGTGCCGTCGACGTGTATACCCAACTCTAGCTTGACCTCTTTCGTCCAGGTGGTGAAGAGGGTCGCCGTTGATTTCGTTGGGGAGAGTGTTAGGCTCCTTGCAGTGAAGAAGCGAGAAAGGCTGGAGAGATAGTCGTTCACTTTTGAGCAGAGGTCATCAATTCCATTCCCGGACGCCAAAATCGAGCAATCGTCAGCGTATGAGGTCAGGGAAACTCCCTCAGGTGGTTGAGGAAGTTTCGAGATGTAGAAGTTAAATAGTAAGAGGGAGAGAACACCACCTTGTGGAACCCCTTATTTAAGCTGTTCAGGCAGACTGCCCTGTATAAATTCGCCTTGCTACTGAAAAATAAAAACACAGTGCTGCCAATAATGCTAACATGTATTGTTGCCAGCTTTAATTTAATATAAAAACATTTAATACAGAGTGCACTACAAGATTCAAAATAAGGAAACTCTAACAAAATTAATTTAGACATTTGTATGGAACTTGAATTATTCATAGATAACTATTAAGAGCGAGTTCCCCAAATTTCGCCACAATATATCGTTCCCCAAGAATTACCCACAAAAACTAAAATTTCCCCGAATTTGGGGAATTACGCACCAAACAGCAACACTGTTGCAAGCACTGCAATTGACACACATTTCATAATATCTCGATATTTTCTAATAATTTCTTACAACAATTCCCATCAAATCCTGAGCAGCCCTGAAAAATCGCTTGCTGAACATAGCACTTCTCAGCACACATTAATCCAATATTTTCAAACTTACTTAACATATCATTAAAAATAGTATTTACTACTTCCAAGCATTACATGTAGCTCAGGTGGAACTATAATATCTATTATTAATGTATTTGATTCTGTATCGCAACCCTTTATTAATGGAAAATTTATATAGCTCCTAAAATCTTTGGCGCATTATCACTTCCACCTGCTTCTTTCAATTTGTTATAATATACTCAATTGTTCTTAGAACATCGCGATTATTTAGACTATTTTTATGCGCAAAACACCAGGTGCAAGGATACATACTGCTATGAGTTCCAATTCAACCTAATAAATTTGCAACTTTTAAACCGATATCTATAATACCATTACATCAATTATATTGATACTGTTTAGTAACATTTTTAAGTTATTATTGGGGTATTCACAAAAATATATTTATGGGGTTCGCAAAGTATCATCAAAGTCATATTATGAATTTCTGCAGTGTTAAAAAATAGTTGGTCGTCGTTTCAAGTTCTCTAAACCTTTATTTACGCTTTTAAAGTTTACTACATACAACAATACGACACTTACGACACCGTTGTGAATCCCTCATCGAGCGATGTAGTTTCGCATTGTATGTCATTCTGCACCAAAAACCAAGAGTGGAGTTGTCACCTTTTCCCCTTTAGGTAACGATATATTACATATACATTTGTACTTATTTATATATTTACCTCTGCATGCATTTTTATGATAGTTATTTGCATGCAAATTTTTTTATCGATAAATAATGCAATTTTTAAGAAAGATCCAAATTTCTCATAAAGGGCTCGATGGCTGATTTTGATTTTGGTTTGGAATAACTTCTATATTGTCCTAGAATACAATCTTGAACGAATTTCATGGTTGTTTTGAAATTTGGCAATTACTTGTTGAAGCTCACCGTGTAGAGATTTCGCACAAAACTTAAATAGTTGCAAATCAAAAAAAGCAAAAATATGCAAAAATCACATGCATTTGTTGTAAAAAATACTAAAATAAGTGCAATAAATATGCAAAATCATGCATTTACTGCGAAATATGCAAAAATATGCACTAACGAATGCCATTTTAAAGGAAATTTAATGATTCGTAAACATAACTTACTCATTCCCATTTAAATATGCTCAACAGAAACATGCATTTGCATGAGATTCCGAGCCCTAATGGCTAATTATCTTAAAACTAGTGAACCCGCATGGCGTTAAGACGCCAACATTGAGTTTAATATTTTAAACAGATGACAACAATATTCACAAACCTTAATAAATATTGCAAATGTTTCAAGTAAATTCGTCCATCCCTTTTTAAATGAATATAGGTCTCAAATGGCGTCGGTTTTCCATTTCCTCAAAATTCAAACCACTGTGATCGCTAGCAAAGGTCGAAACTTCAAAAAATAAAACCTTAAAGCACATTTAAGGGCCATTCACATACAACTTTCCTCGCTTTGCTTGACAGTTCAAACTTTGACCACAAAGCGTGAAACGCAGAAGGTATGCTACAATAAACTCTTTGACAGCTTTTGCGTTCCTCTTTTCCTCCATATTTTTTTATCTGTAAAATAGATAACAATATAATAATATGCATTAATAATAGCAAAAAAATTCCTATTTACCCTATTTTTGTCATTAAATGCAAATGCAAGCGCACGAGAAAATATACATGTAGACAGCTGATTGCCAAAGCGGGCAAAAGTTAAGAGTTGCCCAAGATTTTGCTTCGTTTTGCTTCGAACGTTTTTTATGTGAGCATACTCATGCATATGCCTACATCGATCTTATATGTCAAAGCAAAGAACTATCAAGCAAAGCGAAGAAAGTTGTATGTGAATCAGCCTCGCATTATATCGGTCCTTCACGGCATGGCACAAAAAAGTCTAAGGGCGTGAAATCGCGGCTCCGAGGGGCCAATTGACTTCATCGAGGCAGCTGATTACCGGGCTTTATCGCTCAAAATAAAAATCGAATAGATGGCAACCCTAACAAAAAATATTTTCAAACTAAAGTTTTATTAAAACTCTTTCTTTTGACACTCATATTTTAATATTTCATTAAAATTGTGTAAAAGCTAAATAAATTAGGCTTTTCAGATAGGTGGCAACCTTCTGCGAAGCATTTTCAAACTGAAATCTTTTAAAGCTCTTTTGTCTGATACTTTGATACATAATTCAATTACCTCAAGAATTAAATTGAATTGAATTTTTTTTATCACCTGGCAAGTCTCCTAAACAGTTCAGATATAAATCCTTCTAAAACCCATGAATGATTAAAGCACCTCTTTTAGTTACTTATTTAACTTAACTTATTTATTAACTTAATTTATTCAACTTAATAATTCATTTAAATTTAAAATTTCTCTCTCTTCGTTTAACACCCATGTTTTAATACTGCATATAACTAAATTTGGCTCTTAAAGCAGGTGGCAACCCTTTTCAAAATATTTTCAAATTACTACCTTTTTAAATTCCCTTAATCTGGACCCCTGTGGGGGAACATTTTGTAAATTACCTATGTAATTTCCCTGTTTAAAATTTAATTTGAAGAAGCAAAGCTTTTTATAACCATTTCGACTGATACCTATGGCAACTCTTTTCAAAAATTAAAACCTCATTGCACATCTGCAACCAAGCCTTTTAATTTGACACCTCATTTTTGAAAATCGGGCGAGGGATGGGGATATGATGGTATTGATTTATAAATAATCTCAACTTGATTTTTTAAAAGGTGGCCATCCTTTACGGAAAAGTAAAAGCCTACTGCACATCTACATATCAAGCCCTTTAATTTTATACCTCATTTTTGAAAATCGGGCGAGGGATGGGGATATGATGGTATTGATTTATAAATAATCTCAACTTGATTTTTTAAAAGGTGGCCATCCTTTACGGAAAAGTAAAAGCCTACTGCACATCTACATATCAAGCCCTTTAATTTTATACCTCATTTTTGAAAATCAAACGAATGGTTCAGATCTGATGACCTGGACAAAAAGTCCTTTCGCGTATTTTATATATAGATATAGTTAAATTCGACTTTTTAAACAGGTGGCAGCTCTTTTTAAAAGTAGTTTCGTGCTAACATATTCTAAAATATTCTCCGTCTAACATTGCGATACATATTTTAATGAACTGATGAATTCAGTTGAATTATATTAATTAAACATGTGGCAACTCCGCTAAATATAGTTCAGAAATAAAGATTTTTCAACCCCCCTTCGATTAATCCCTATATTTTAATAATTCATTTAACTTATTTAATAATTTGAATTTAATTTTCAAACAGGTGGCAACCCTCTTCCAACACCTCAAAACTATTTTGTGTGTTCAAACTAAAGTCTTCTTAATATTCTTTCGTTTCACATCATTATTTTGACATTTAATAACTTCTGGATAAGTTAATTAAATTCGACACAGCAAGAAGGTGGCAACCCTCTTCCAACACCTCAAAACTATTTTGTGTGTTCAAACTAAAGTCTTCTTAATATTCTTTCGTTTCACATCATTATTTTGACATTTAATAACTTCTGGATAAGTTAATTAAATTCGACACAGCAAGAAGGTGGCAACCCTCTTCCAACACCTCAAAACTATTTTGTGTGTTCAAACTAAAGTCTTCTTAATATTCTTTCGTTTCACATCATTATTTTGACATTTAATAACTTCTGGATAAGTTAATTAAATTCGACACAGCAAGAAGGTGGCAACCCTCTTCAAAATATTTTCAAATGGCTACCTTCTGAAGCCCCTTTCATTATGCGCCCATATGTTGAAACATATTTCTCCTAATTAATTTTCTTAATTCAAATTGAATTTAATTTTTTAAACAGGTGGCAACTCTACTAATATTAAGTTAAGAAAAAAATATTTTCAAAAGCCTTTCCACTGATACCCATTTTGTAATAAACGATTTTTTTTAGATAATTTGAATTAAATTTTTTATAAGGTGGCAACTCTTTTCAAAAAAGTAAAACCTTATTGCATATCAGCAGTCCAAGAGTTTTAATTTGACACATTATTTTGGAAAATCAAACGAACGGTGCTGTTATGGCAGCATTGCTTATTATATAGTTTATATTCAATTGTTCTACAGGTGGCAACTCCTTTCGAAAAATAAAAATCAGTTTACACATTTACAGGCCAAGCGCTTTAATTTGACACCCCACTTTTGAAAATCGAATGAACGGTGCAGATATTTTATGCGGAACAAAAAATGCCTTCGCGCATTATTTTGAACTTAATTTTTTTAAAAGGTGGCAACTCTTTTCGAAACAGTTAAACCTTATTGCTCACCTAAAGTCAGAGCTCTTTGATTTGACACCTCACTTTTGAAAATCGAACGAACGGTGTGGATCTGATGGCAATAGGGTTGCCAGACGTACTGCTTTTGGGATTAAACGTACTCCTTTTTATTGCAATGTACTCCCTTGTACTCCCAAAAAAAAAATATCTGGAAATGTACTCCTTTATTATCTTAGTACTTCTTTTGTACTCCTTTTTCCAGCTATTAATATTTTATCATATACAGGGTGTAAAATAATATCTGTGGCACGTTTTTTTTTTTTTTAAATAAATTATTCACAGATTTTCTTCAATTATATTAATTTGTTTTTAAATTTCAACCTTCATTTGGGTTTACCGGCGGTAAACACTTTGAGAGAAAAGCGCAAGTAAAAAAAGTAGTTATTGTATAGTCTTTAAATTTAACCATCATTTGGGTTTACCAGGGGGTTTGGGAGAAAAGCGCAAGTCTTCGTCGGTTACTTTATTACATATCTTCTGTAACCATATGCTAATTTCCCCCATTTGGGTTCTTTATACTCCGTCTTTTGTCCAATATGAGGCCTCATACTCAGCAATCGAAAAGACTCGAAACTGGTGACTAGGAGGGCATTCATTCGACCAACCCTATACAGGTTTTTTTTCTTTTTTTTATGCAAAATCTAAGAAAAAATACACCTGAAAAAGAGATTCGTGCCGCAGGTCACGGTGGGCAGGAAGCGAAGATAGGTTGCATAAAAATGTCGACAAAATCTGAAAGCAGGGTTGTATTTGTTGATATCTTAAGGTTAAGAATCCGCTTAAATTGAAATCCTAGCTGCTCCTGTTTTAAAGATATCCACATTTTATATACTTCTGATAGGATATATTTGCAAAAGAGGAAGGCGTACTTCTCGATAATTAGAGCATATTTATACGAAAAGAAATCTCATACAAATCTGTTCCCCTTTTTTA
>NW_016164529.1:0-9540 GCF_001687245.7 Rhagoletis zephyria | reverse complement strand
GCATATATAAAAATAAAACCAAAAAAAGAACAAAGAGGTGCAAAGTAAGTTGCCTCTACGTGGTGCGCCTTGGAAACGATTGAAACCTGCTAAAAACTTACATAAACTTATATTTTCACATAATATATATACACACATTTACTCACACATACATTGTTGAATATTTAATGCACAAGGATGTTTTTNAAAATGTGGATATCTTTAAAACAGGAGCAGCTAGGATTTCAATTCAAAGGGATTCTTAACCTAAAAATATCAACAAATACAACCCTGCTTTCAGTTTTTGTCGACATTTTTATGCAACCTATCTTTGCTTCCTGCCCACCGTGAGGTACTTTTCTCCCAAAGCTGGTAAATGCAAATCAGGATTAAAATTTTAAAACCAATTAATAAAATTAAAGTAAAATATTTACAAAGTTAACCAAAAAAACACAAAATCTATAAAGAACCCTTTTATTTTTCAAAAAACCTGTGCGACAGTTATTATTTTACGCGCTGGACGTTGCCATTCATATTGTGGCAAACACTACTTAGTAAGCAAAGTTAAGTGTGATAGTGAAAAGGTGTAAGCATGACTTTAGGGGCAGGGCGCTCGGGTATAAAAATCAGAAAAATATTAAATTAATTATAAGGCTTAAATTAAAAAAATGGCCATACATTCAGGAAGAGTCTGGAATTCTTTTGTAGTTTTTAGTTTTTTAGTTGGGGAGACTTTCCTATAAGGGCGGTCATTGAGGGCCGAATTCTACGCAAAAAAAATTCTGTGGACGCACGTGGAAATTGTGACTTTTGGCAATTTTTCTAAGGGGTCCGTGGGGAACCATAGGGGCCCTAGGTGGTCGGGAGTAACATTTTTGTCAATGGCGGTTCATGCCCTCTCCAAAAAGGTCGGAAAAGGTGCCACGTCCACTCCCCCTTCGATCACCGTCTCTTTAACAACCGTGCCTATTGGAAAGCCATTTTATTATTTTTCACATTTATTGTTGCTTTGAAAAAGATTTCTAAGATATCTTTTTTTGTTTGTACCTAATTAATGGTAATTTGTAACAATAAATTGCACAAAAAAATAAAAAGAAAATTGTACTCCTTTTTTATGTCATGTACTGCTTTTTTTCTATCGAAAATATAAATGTACTCCTTTCTCCGTTTCAAAATCTGACAACCCTAGATGGCAACTCTCCGAAAAAGTAAAACCTTATTGCACATCTACAAACCAAGTGCTTTAATTTGAGATCTCATTTTTGAAAATCGGGCGAACGGTACAGATCTTTTTTGCTGCACAAAAAATCCCTTCGTGTATTATATATATAGATATGCAAAAGTTCATCCAAAGTACCATGTTGTGTGTTTTCGTTCGATAAAGAATTCAAAGGATATTTCACAAATGTTATTTTCGCTTTATTTCAATAGAAGAGTTATCAAAATTTAGCAGTATAATGCTCAAATCGCAATAGTTCACCCAAATACTTTCTTAAACATGTCTTATTATTTATTGCTAAAATGAAATGAGAATAGTTACCAAGTCAAAAAAAAAAGTTATATAAAAATCAGCTACGATTTATTTTTTCCCATATGGCATACGTAGGATATCGACAATACTAAGAAAACATGTCAAATATCCTTTTGTAAAGGATTCTTAAGTATCCGAAAAACAACTTTTTTAGTTTTTCACTGGCTACGTTACACTTAACATTTGCGGTACATTTCATTACTACTTAATAGGAGTTCTAAACAACTTTTTTAGTAACTTGGAACGTATTCTGTTAAACTAATTTATTTTCTATCGTTTAGAACTTCATCAGTCGAAGTAAACAAAGGAAAGCTTACGTTTTTGTACTTTTCCTTGTTGCATTGAAAACTGTTTTTAGGTTCTCGAAAAATCTTTCGACAAAAGGTCCAAAATATTAAACACAAAATGCTTGAACATGATAAGAATTAGTGTCAGAAGCAACTGATAGATATACTGAATACCCATAATCACCAATACGTATAATATTTGAAAAAAATAAAATAAAAAAATCGGACTGGTTAACTTTCCACAATTTTTTGCCACTTCCAGTTCAATTGACTTATAGCAGACATGGGCACATTTGCCCGTATGGGGTTTTTTGCCCGTACGGGCAAGCGAGCCCATTTCGAGGGATAGATCAGGGGGAATCATGGGCAAACATGAAGGAGGCAACGAATCTTACTAATACACGTATACCAATGAGATGCAAAAAATTGTGCGACTAATCTCTAAAGAGAGTATTCCGAGATTGCTCTCAATCGGGTACAATTGGGCATTAATTAGTCCCAACTAGTCTCATACGGGTACTAATGGAGATCATTTAGTCCCGACTCATCCCTTATGGGTAAAATTGGAGATCAATTAGTGCCCAACTCATCTCTAATGAGTACTATTAACGATTTAGTGATATGTACGCACTTAGTCAATGAAATTTCATGTGCGGCGTTGGCACAGAGAGAGAGTATTCGCCTAACGAAACTGAGCACTCCGGTTCGGATCTCTGCTGGCGCAAATTTTTATTTTTATTTTTTAAAAGTGACTAGTCGCTATTTATACCTGTTCGTGTATAAAGGTGAACAATTAGTCTCTTCATAGGACTTTCTGGAACAAAAGCGATTAGTTCATTCAATATAAAGAGATCAAAAGTGGTATTAGTCGCATGCTCCATTGCGATTGCTCCCGGAGTCATCCCGGATTAGTCCCTTTTTTGCAGGGAAAGTAAACGCGAATATTTTTTAAAAGTAACTAGTCGCTTTTTATACCCCTTCGGGTATAAAGGTGAACAATTAGTCTTTTCATAGGACATGCTCGAACAAAAGCGAACAGTTCATTCAATATAAAGAGATCAAAAGTGGTATTAGTCGCATGCTCCATTGCGATTGCTCCCGGAGTCATCCCGGATTAGTCCCTTTTTTGCAGGGAAAGTAAACGCGAATATTTTTTAAAAGTAACTAGTCGCTTTTTATACCCCTTCGGGTATAAAGGTGAACAATTAGTCTTTTCATAGGACATGCTCGAACAAAAGCGAACAGTTCATTCCATATAAAGAGATCAAAAGTGGTATTAGTCGCATGCTCCTTTGCAATTGCTCTCGGAATCATCCCGGATTAAAGCCTGATTATGGCAACGTAACTTAACTTAACGGAACGTAGAACTTAGAGAATCAAAATGAAACCGATTTCACCGTGGCATTAAGTTACGTTAATTTTCGGCTGTTCAATTATAAGCAACACCCATTTAACAGAATTTTTAAGAGAGAGTCGTAAGTTACGTTAAGTTGCCATAATCATACCATAAGTCCCATTTTATGCAGTGTACGTTTGAATGGTTTTGCGTTCACTTTGTTACGTTCTCGCTTGTATACGCATGTAATGCTTACGCTCTTTAAGCATGCGCTCACTCTCTGTCCATGCTTGTATATGAGCAAATTAGGTCGGTGTTATGCAGGCAAACTTTTGTTTGCCAAATTAAATGGCGGCTGCTTAGTTTGCTCGGAGATGATTATGTCGAGTTTGGCACAGGGTTTGCTCGTTCGTTATGGTTTTCATGGCTGTTGCCAACACAAAATGAGAAATACAGATGTACATAACGCGCACAACTAATATATTTTTTATGATATCGTATAGGAAATTAACTGTGCCCTAATCTTTGAAGCTCCTACAGCATAAATTCAGTTCTCTGGCTTTCGGTATCACGGCAATTTTTTTGTATAGCAACAATTGTCTAAAATTTTTGTATATGACAACACCGAGTTTGCTGCAGTTTGACCAAACAAAATTAGTTTGCTGTGAGCGTCGCCAAACTCGCTCTCTCCGAGTTTGCTGCAACAACAATTGCACGCAGTTTGCCAAACAAAATTTCTGCATAACACCGACCTTAGACTTCGCTATAATTGTTGTCAACTTTGTGCCTTTCGCAATAAATTAATTGCGTTTAGGGAATTATAACGCGAAATTTTTTTAGTTAAGCGCTTGTTTCGTTCTTCGGTGCTCTTTTCAAGGTAATTTTAAAATAAAAACGTGATTCTATGGTGACATTGTATTTATTGAAGTGAAACTTCTTAGGCGGCGGTATCGCAAAAATGGAGAGTGAAATTTTTAAAACTGAAAACGTTACATGAGTAAGAAGGAAGATAGAGTATAGATAAAGGGAAAAAAGAAAAAAACGACGTATGCACAAAGCGATAGCACAAAAATCTTCAACGCGCATGCATACGAGTATGTTCTTACATACATACGTCCAGTGACGGGCAAAACTGTAGCATGGTGTAACACTTTTTACTTCAGCCATCGCTATCTTTCCAAGTTCTAACGACTTTCATACTGTTGTTGTATATTCTTATTGGTACATCCCTACTCCCTCTCTCATAACGATTTGAAGTCAATACAACAACAATAAAAAAACCAGCAGACAAAAATGTAAATTAAGGCAGATGTTACAGTTTTGCACTCATATTTTTAAGAACTTTTTAACAATTTTCACAAAAAGAAAAGAACACCTAACACAATGTTCAGTACCCTTTTGCTTGTTTCAGTTCCTGTACTCGATTTTACGGTCTTCGATACTTAGTAGCTGTGTTTTAGTTGATTTCGCAAATTCGCGATGAAATTCATGTCCGCGAATTGTGGAGGTCATCTCGAATTAGCAAATTTTTGCTTTTGTATCCAGTCTTTGCGAACACGTGCGGTGTGTTTTGATTGATTTTTCAGCAGAAACTCTCATTTTTTCGACTACATCTTGCAAATTTTGTTGAAATATGAACAGATACGGTTCCTTACGCATAATGCGTACTAACGGACCTACAAAATTTTTTAAATACAACCCCAAACTATTATTGACCGCACATGTACATTAAGCGCTTTTGTAATAGTGTCTACATCGCTACTTGCTGCTAAGTTCACAAGGTATCGTACCGTACTACCTTTGTCCCTGGGGGACACTTTAGGCTATATTTTTTTCCCAGTCTTAACATTTGCAAGTAGCAAATTCCACAATTTTTGGCCACTTTTCGTGCGATCCCGCCTTTCCGCAGTAAATCTATTATTTACATTTATGGTTCCTGATTAACTATATTATTTACTGGTGATCCTTCTTCAATAAATTACAATACAGAAAAAATTCATCTGATTTCCAACTAAGTAAGAGATAACTGTCAAATGCAAAACTGAAAGTGAGTGCAAAACTGTAACATCTGCCTTAATTTACATTTTTGTCTGCTGGTTTTTTTATTGTTGTTGTATTGACTTCAAATCGTTATGAGAGAGGGAGTAGGAATGTCCCAACAAGAATATACAACAAAAGAATGAAAGTCGTTAGAACTTGGAAATATAGCGGTGGCTGAAATAAAAAGTGTTACACCATGTTACAGTTTTTCTCGTCACTGTACATATATATGTGCATATGCATGTATGAATCCATTTTGCATTTCAGCGCTGCTGGTAGCGACAAAGTTAATAACAACGAAGCAAGCGTGCGTGGTGTACATTCGTACATAGATACGTATGTATGTTTGTATGGATATATTTATGATGAAGCAAGCGTGGTTCGTTGATATAATAGCCGTATTTTATTTGTCCAGAAATTTACGCTATTAGCTTATTTTGTATGGAGGACTTACCCAACATAATTATATTGGCTTATAAAAAGCTATCTTGGCTTGTATATTGAACAAGAGGCATTGCCATTCAGCATCAGAAATTTTCTCCTTCAGCCAATCAGAAAGAGGCAAAAACTTACTTTGACACTATTTGCAGTCAAACAACTGTCAAAATTAGGCTAACATAGGAAATAAGCTAATTTCGTTTTATTTGACCGAGATTTAGCTATTTGCTTGTGATGGTTGAATAAAACGTGCCTAACAGGGATGCCGTTTGGATCTAAATAGATCCAATTGGATACATTTTTTGACGAATTTTTGCGGGATACTTATTTTTTCCGGTCAGTATGAATGTGGATACTTTTTTAAATAGGTCAAAATTTTATATTTCCTATAAAGTTTTTTTCGTTCAAAAATCGATTTTCATTAAAGATGGTAGAAAGCATTACGTTTTCTGAACGTATAAAGAATCGCTACTGAAGCGTGAAATTAAAGCATTTTATTTTTTTGTGAACGAAGCAATGAACATATGAAGAGATCTCACCAAAATAGGTATAAGCGCAATTGCTTTAATTAGCTTAAAGGATGCTTTAAGCAAGATCTTAATATACATATCGTCGTTTAAAGTACAAAACCGCGTATCAACAAAAAGCAAAACCGCGTATGTGACGTTGCATAAATTATTTTCTAGAGAGTAAAAACACTTATATTTCAAAATGGTTCTCTTTTTTATAAAGCAATCGCATTTCTGGCTAGTATATTTCAGGACGAATGGATAAGGATTGAGCCAAGAGCTTGTGTGAGCAAATCCAATTTTTGGCAGCAAATGTCAGTTACGCGGTTTTGCAGAATGACGATACGCGGTTTTGTACTTTAAACGACGATATACATATGTATATAAAGTAAATTATACTCTTTCTGTAGTAATCTCTTTCATATCACATATTTTCATTTGTTAATTTAAAAAGAAAGAAGATTTCAATGTAGTTTAAAAAACTAACTTTGATTTATTTAAGGAGACTTTTATGAATTTTACTGAAAAGACTTTAAATACACTCTAAAAAATTTTTGTTTATTTGCGCATATTAAGAGAGGTAACCAGTTTCCTCTTTTAATGTGTGCAAATTCGCACGCCGTGTAATAAAATTAATCATTGCCTGTTTACTCTTACATAATAAATTTGTCGCAAGAGCAAAATTACACATAACATGTTTAAAATAAAGTAATGTTTAATATTACTAGGAAATGAGTAGTCCACTTGCAAACAGCGTTATGTGATTTTATAATAGAAAGCCATAAATTTTAAAAAAAGCGACTACGACAACAAGTAACATTTAAATTGAATCTTTTTTATTATTACCTGAAAATTTGGATAAATAGGAGCCTTATAAAATTGTAACATAACATAACATGTCATAAGATAACATTAACAGTCTATACGACCTAAAGCAGCTTTCTAAGTTCATCAGAAGATTGATACTTTTGAAAGTTCATAAATAAGTATGATAGCGACTTTTGGAAGAAGACTTAACATTTGATGCTATTTTTTCAGAATATAAAAAGATTTTGCACTCTGTTGTTAGTGAACATGAAACTACTTTAAATACTGGTACGTAATCCGCCAAAAACTAAGAATCGAAAAAATTTTACATAGCGCACTTTGCAAGTAGACTACTCAAATGTATTTGTAGTTTGAAAATTTTTGCAATTTTAAACATTCTATATATGTGTATTTATGTGTATATTTTAAAGATCTCAAGTTCAAAATCAAATATTGAACATCTTATACGTATATTTATACAGATTCCTGTTGAAAAATAGATACTTTTCAGTAGTTGTTTTACATGCTCTTTTTAGAGTGTACTTGCTATTTATTATATTTACTTTGCAAAATACTTATGCACAAAAAATGTACTTTATAAATTGAAATTACAAATGTTTGATTTTATGCACGTGTGTTCCAAGTCCTTAGGATGGGTTAAATTATGTCTTTTTCATGAAAATGTTTGGTTTTCTTACAACTTATGAGATTTATATGTAAAAAAAAGAAAATTGGATACATTTGGATACATTTTTGGCTTGGTCAGGGATACATTTTCTTGAGACGGCGCGGCACAACTGATGGCTAATGATGAAACATATGTATGTACGTAATTATGGAGAGCAATAGACATGTTTGTATGTGTTGAGAACATGATCGAATTTTCGGAGTAAGTCTCCACCTCCGTCAACGCCGTTTCAGGGTGGCCAAAGGACCACGGCTGCCTGGTCGAAAGGTAACAGCACAGCAGCATCAACACAGTCGTAGACGAACCGCCGCCGCGTACGTGTGTTTTGGTTTTTTTCGATCCGTGCTCATTCGCCTGTTGTTGTGCCTTTTTATAGTTAAAAGAATAAAATTAAAAGAATAAAAGTGAACTTTAATTATTTCAACCAAAAAAAGGTGCGGGTTTTATTATTCAGCGGTGCAGCTAGCCGAAACATGGTCCTTTGGTGCCAAAAAAGCAACCCGCGACATTAAGACAACAAAAAAATAAAAAAAGTAAAATTCAACATACATATGTATGTATGTACTTATACGCTTGTAAGTACATAAGTGAAAACTAAAAAAAAAAATTAAAATCACATTTAAAACATACATACAGACATAAGTGTAGTGCACAAAAAAAAGTGTGCAAAGACAACAACTAAAAGTGACAAAATAAAGTGTTTTAACAAGCACACAAACCAATACTAAGGTTCACAAACATACGTTCAAAAGTACACGATTACATATTTTGGGTAAAAAAAAAACAATAATTTTAAATTAAAGCAAAACCCTAAGCGCAATATACGAAAAAAACAACAATCATTTTATATTAAAACAAAACCCTAAGATTTACATATACATACGAACACCCTCGCGGAGGAGAAGCCACATAACACAACAGCCAGAGCAGCAACAGGAGGAAAAACATATCAACACCAACAACAAACTCCAACAAACTCGGGAACAACAACTTAAGCAGCAAAACCAAGTACACTATTGTCTGAGTGAGTAAATACCCACATGTACATATTAAAAAAAATATTGAATTATATACATATATGTATATTACCCTCCGATCGGAAGATACGGACCCTGTTACAGCTGATAATTTTAGTGCACAACTGTACAAAAATTTACATATGTATAAATCGTTGATTTTTGCACCCATTTAAGCTCATGCACATGCACATATCTATCAGAAAACCCAAGACAAAAAAATCCGTTGTTGAGCGCATTTCTTTTGCATACAAGCGTTTTTTTAATCGTTCTCAAAAATCATTGCAAAAAACGGTGAACAAAATTAAATACATATTTTCTTTCTCCCTTCCAACGAATAACCCGTTGCCCAGTTTATGTGCTCACCGCTATCTCCAAAGACATATATGTACAAAAAAAAAATCGCTAATTTCTTTACTCAGCAAGTACTTGTTGCCAATATTGATATAAATACGTATCCATATGCAACTACATACAAACCGGGCAATACCTAGTAAATTTTTTATGTAAAATACTTCCAGATAGATGCCTCTCGATACTCAAATGCAATGTAGTTAACATATATTAAGGAACCATCATAAAATTAGGACTATTTTTTGGATTTTTAACTTTTTGATATTTTCTTCCCCAACTTTGACTATCTCGGGTGGAAAAAAATGTACTGAGCTATAACTTTACATTACATAAAAAAATTGCCCATTTAATAAAGATTTCAGAAAGGTGCCACACTTACTGTTTTGAATAGAAAAAAAAAAGTTATAGCCGCTTTTGTGGGCAAAGGACTAAGACACGCTAGAATGTATTTAATAAATTTAAATTTAAGTTTCTCTTGTTACCGACCAATGACATGCTAAATNCTGTCAATATTTTTTGTGAAGGATGGGTTCACGTGCAATAAAATATACATGA
>NW_016164528.1:7668-31139 GCF_001687245.7 Rhagoletis zephyria | reverse complement strand
GGCTAGCTCAGCGCAAGTTCTGAACCAGTTTGATTTGCTGCAGGGTTGTGCTTGCATGTATTTGTATAAACAGCACACATACATATTTATTTACTTGCGCACATACAATTATGCTCAAAATTATAGAATTTGTTTTCCATTTGTCGCATTCGAAGCTTGAATCAATTCAGCAGAGTACAGGCCAATCGCAGACCCAAAGTACCTACATACGTGGAATCTGAGGATAACAAGGAAAAGTACGAGGATGAAAATATACTTACATAAAACTATAAAACATCGATTACGTAGGTTTTGTTAAATTTATTGCTCTGGAAACTGTCCTTATTCATTTAAAATTTTAATATTAAAGAGTGTGCCGTGGAATACGATTATGTTAACTGCATTAACGGTTCAGTTTCCACGTACATACATATATTGAAGATCTCTTCGGGAATGTATGTATTCCACCCACTTTAAAAGTGCCTTCTAAAATCAACCATAGTTACAACATCGAAGATTTTGTTATCGTCTTCGTTATTGTAAAAACAGCTTCCCGAACTAAATTTAAATCAGTCAGGAAATGTAAAATATGCATCAAAAACCAACTGATTGGCCATTTAAATTGCTGAAATAGATAAGTAAATGGGTCTTGTTAGTGAAACTTTTGTAATAAATATTTCAAAGTTAAAATTAAACCGCCGCAGCGCGACAGTACACTGCTTGTCATTTGAATAGTGCACCGTTTCATCCTTAGTATTTACACTTTTCCTTATGTTTATTTAACATTGTAACTTCGACGGCCGAAAAAAGATGCCTAAACTGGTAGTTGAACAAAAACAACTGGTCTGATGCCCTTCGGTCAAATGTACATAACCCTGAGGATTTTAAAAAAGCAGATTCGATTGGAATACCGCAATGAACTTTTCCCAAATCCAACTGTGAATTATTCTCCATTATATTCGATGTAATCTGCAGGAACTGAGTTTGTGTTGCCACAAATATTTTTTAACAATACCACTAAGAAAAATTTCCAAATTCATAAGAAACTATTAAACTTGTTTTTTATGCAGAACTATACATACACATGTAAACGGAGTTCCAGCTAGTGTTGGATTTCGACCGGATTTATAGTGTTTTTAAACCGTTAATTAATTTACATTACTACAGTTTATTGGCAAGGCCACACTTAAGTGAAACTTGCATCAATTCATTTCTAGTTCGTTTACTAATACAGGAATTTGTCTTAAGCTTAATATGTATAAACCATATCCTCGGCCTTAAAGCATAGACAGACGGCAACGTTGATCCGGATTAACAATTGATCTGAGCAAAATTGTGCCTTGGCAGATGGCGGACAGTGCGGATTTACGAGCCGCGAGGTCGTAGGTTCGAATCCCACGGCCAGTAGAATATTCATTTAATTTCTTTTATTCATTCAATTATAACTTCTATATTTTTTTTAAGTTGTTTTTGACTTTTTTAGTAAAATTAAATTCTAAAAATTTAACTTAACAAATAATAAAAAAGTGAAATAAAGTAAAACAAACGAAAATAAAATAAAGTAAAATTAGATATATAAATAAAATTAATATGAAAAAAAAAATAAAAATAAAATTAAAATATTAAAGTAATAATAAAAAATTTTTGTTTGGCAATGGCTCCAACTGAGGATCGAACCTGGAACTTGCAGGTTTGTAGTACGCAGCCCTCACCGCTCGGCTACCGAGGATGAAGCAGTTTGCTGCTGTAATGCAGTTACCATATTAATTCAAATAAGTTCTTATTCCATTTTAATTGGATTCCTGTCTGAATTAGTATGGTGACTGCATTACCGATGAAAAGATATGTCCATGCTAGTTTTGTACTTTCTCTGTATTATACGCTCTCTGAGTTTTCGTCAGTGTTGTCATCGAATATTCCCTTGATCCGAGTTAAGTTTGGGAATTAACTCTAGGATTTAATATGGATCAACTGCAGTTAATTCCCGAGATAATTCCGAATTAACGAGTTAATCGGGATCAACGCTGCCGTCTGTTTAAACTTTTAGTCTTCGTCTTCATATGCGTATTTTTATTCGCCTTTGTCTTCGTATTCGTATTCATCTCTGCCTTTACTTTCGCAAACGTATTCGTATTCGATTTCGTTTTCTTATTCGTCTTCATATTACTGTTCGCATTCGTATTCTTTATTAATACGTTCCGATTCGTATTCGTAATAGTATTGGCACATTATGGCTTATTTTATTCTCTTTAAATCTCTAGTAAAAAATGCCAAACAACAAACTTCCGGCAAAATGTCATATGTTCTCTCATAAGAGAAAAATATCCAGAATAGTGCGCGAACAGAAAATTTGCTCAAACTTGCAAGTTAGACGAGCAACTGATTGAATTTTTGCTTACATTCAAAAGTGTAAAACTTAAAACGTACGGAAATTCATCACAAAGTGTTATAGGTACTGGCACAGTTCATTGATTAAACGAATAACTAACTACTTAGTTCTTACAAGTTTAATTGGTCGTATTTTATCATTCTTAATCTCCAAACCATCAATTTCAATTTTGCGATTTGCGTAAGTTCCTACCAGCCGTTTTCGTGTTGGCAAAAATTTTCCCAGCAGAAACTAACAGCTTTCCCTCAAAATGAAATGTTACTTTGCTCCATCAATTTTCCCTACTTTGCTGGTTTTTTGCGTACGCGAACGCAAAAAACTGAGAGTTTTTGATAGCTTTCTATAATTAATAGGTACGCGAACGCAACTAATATCATCGATGCGATTTATTGCAACCGACGATTTCCAGATGTGATGGCATTAGGCCACCGAAATCGTCCAGCTTGGCAACGTTGGGCTTTTTTATGAAGTTCAATGAATCACCGTATTTTTGCGATTTTTTTAGTTTTGCCCAAAGTACTGTCCAATATAAATATGTACAGTATCGGTCGTATCTATAGTACGTCATTTCAAAGTGATATTGTGAGCTACTTATGTTTATTTATTTATTTTTAAGAATTTTCAATTAAAATACATTCTCAGACAAACCCGATACACAACCAAGCTTAATAGTTTGTAGAAAACTACAAAAAAGTGCAACAAATTTTCACATAAATTTCAAATTTTTTTCTCGGAAGGGTTAGAATTTTTTTGAGTGCACAGTTTTTTAGCCCCTTCAATTTTAGTCTGATAATGTAATGCAAATTTGAAGTGGCTACGAATTGCTGTTCATTTTTTAGAATTTTTTTTGTCGCATTGGCTTCCATATAATGAATAAACTCAATTTATTTGTATATGGAAGAAATCCGCAACACCTTTGGCGAAAAAAATTCTAAAAAATCAACGGTAACTTTCAGCCACTTGCAACTTGCACGTTACCATGCTAAAATTGAAGGGGCTAAAAAACTGTGTACTCAAAAAAATTCTAGCACTTCCGAGAAAAACGTTTGAAATTTAGGTGAAAATTTTTTGCACTTTTTGTAGTTCTCTACAAATTATTAAGCTAGGGTTGGTATCGGGTTTGTCTGAGAATGAACTATATTTTAATTGAAAATTCTTAAAAATAAATAAATAAACATAAGTGGCACACAATATCACTTTGAAATGACGTACTATAGATACGACCGATACTGTATGTATCTCAGAATGATCAATGCTTGAAGATGTCCACAGTCCTCCGAAACTCTTTAAAGTTAAGTTGCAAGCGTTCAAAATCATTTATAAAAATGTCTTTCATTTAAGCTCCAAAAATCAGAAAAATGCATTCGTACTTAAGTACACTTATTTTTCTGATCAGCAGTATATTTATGTATGTGTTTCTTGTTCCTTAAAAAACAAAATACTGAGGAAAAATAAAAATAATTTTCGATATTCACCATTTACATTTCTTATCCACCATTGCGCATTTCAGCAACATAGTAACACAACGCTAGCTGGCACCCACGCGTATAAATACATTTGTATGTACTTGAGGTTTACGCCGACAGGCTTTGCGGCGGCGGCGTAGTCAACTTCAGAAACCCCGACGCTACTACCCATAAGGTAGATTTCAAAGAGCCATGAGGCTACTAAACTTATCATGTCATCTACTCAGTGTTAGGTAATTGCCCTGCCAATTCGGATTATAATTCTACTAGCAGCCCCGGCGAACTTCGTCCCGCTCAAAATTAGATTTTTAATTTAAACACTTTGGTCCTACATTTTCTCCAACAATCCACATTTATGATTTCTACTGACACATTCATCGGCTAAGAGTATGATTTGCTGGTTGTTTGGCGCCTTAAATAACCGAACGAAGTGTTATGTCTATGAGAGGTTCCCTGGCGGCAACAATGATCCGGATCTATAGTGAATGTGCTTTAGAAACTTTATCTCATAGGCAATTTTAAAATGGATGCGTATCCTTGTTCAACAACATACATGCATAGACAGAGATGAAATACCTAAAAGCCAGTTTCCCGAAAGCAAATTAAGTGAAAAATGTATATTAAATTAAACAAATAAATTTTCATTAAATTGCTTTCATGAAACTGGCTTTTAAGGTAATTCGATAGGTGGTGACAGTGTTGCCATCTTTTGATTTTCAAAAAGCACCAAAAACTTGGAAAAAAAGCGTTTTACCACACTAAAAGCACCAATTTTTTTTGGATCAAGGGATGCTTTTTTCATAACATAATACCGAAGTACTGCACATTAAAACTGGTATATCTCGAGAAAGAAAAATCGAATCGCATCAAACGGAAATGATGGGCTAATTAGATATGAGCAAATAATTTGATGTTTTCATTATATAACCTCAAATATCGCTAAAAACCGTGTTTTTGGCACTTTGAGGTTAGGATATCTCAAAATTCTAGTGCTAGTGCAATTGTGAGGCCAGATTTGGATTCAGCACCAAGAAACAATGTGTTTTACTCAGGTGGTACCAAAAAAAAAACAAAATTTGTTCAAATAATTAGAAAAGAAAAAACAAATACTTAACTTACTTGCGAACTATCATTTTCAACGCGAATAGAATTTAACAAGGTGGGCTTGCAACTTCAGCTTTCTATCAATCATGGTTGTATTTTAGTTCATTTAAATTTGCAGATTCTTGTAAATTCAATGCTGCCACGGCCTTAAATATTTCAAATTAGTTCAGGTTTTAACTATCTCAAAGTAATTTTAGTTCAGCAAAAAGCACTAAAAAAGGCACTAGGCACTAAATAATTTTTTTTTGCGTATTAATTACCAAAAAGCCCTAAATCTAGTGCTTAAAGCACCAAGTTGGCAACTATGGATGGATGGGCGAACAGAAGAAGGTCTAAGGTAAAGGCATGCCTACTTACATGTATGGTTCTCTATGTTCTCTACAGATCCGTATGTACACCCCGCGACAAACGATTGCACAAAGTAATTTTAATTTTTATGCGGCGGCGGCGGCGGCGGTGGCGTGGCTCGGCGGCGTAAACCTCTACATCTGTATGCTCACAGGATGGCACTTGGAAACAACAAGGTAACAATGAACGCACAATTAAATGCGTTGTCCGAATTTCTGCTGCACTTCCTTTTTCCGGGCTTTCTTTTTGGTACTTCAGGGAAAATAAAATAAAATGCAAATAATGTGAAAAGAAAAAGTTAATCGTTGATTTTAATGCAAAACTTACACTTATCGCTGTTGCTGTCGCTCTCGCCATTGCTGCTGTTGCAGCTGCTCAACAATAATACTGAAATGCATCCGATAACACTGCAGCGCATCTTTTGCACAAATATACTTACATATACATACATACATACATACATACCTACTCATTCACATGCGGTAGGCCACGGCGTACATACAGCACAAGATAAGAAGAGTAACAAAAGTACATTTTTCATGTATCCTCCATACGCTTGTGGCAATTACGTTGCGAAATCATACGCTCCTTTCGCATTCACTGCAGCTTTGACCGCTACAATGAACACATTAAAGCTTATTTACAAACAAAATTACATACACACTCACATATATATATATTAGGGCTGTGCGATTAATTGATTACTCAAAATTTTAATTAATCATAAAGTAAATAACTCAATTATTCGATTAATTGGAAATTATGATTACTCAAAAGTTCAGTTACTCGAGTAATCAAGGTTTTTGATTAACCAAAAAAAAAAATATTTGAGTAATTTGCTTTATGATTAATCAACATTTCGAGTAAAATGAGTAATCAACATTTCAACTCTTTACATATGTATAAAGTAGTTAAAGTTCCTTGATACTTTGAAAACAACGTTTCTGTTTTCAAAAATTAAAACGAAATTTTTTTTTTCATTTACAGAATGTAAAAAAGAAGTACGCATTTTCCAAAGCAAACTCTTTTAACGAGCAAAATTATTTTTTTTGAGTAATCATATTTCAAGTAACTCGATTAATCATCGTTTTGAGTACTCAAAATCTTGATTACTCGAGTAATTGATTAACCGAATAATTGATTAACCAACTTGCTCGAGTAATCGAATAATCGCACAGCCGTAGTATACATACATGTGAGCACGTGTCCTGCAGATAAAAGTCAAACCAGTTGGTAAATATTCGAGTAGGTAGATCAGCTGGTAGAAGAGAACCGGTGCATTAACTGGTATGAAGCTGAAATGTCGGCCTATCAGTTCGACAACTTTCAGTTACTTTATGTTGTGTCATTAGCATTCTGTCTTTTAATTGTCGACGCTAAAACGAAAACAAAATCAGTCCGTATTCATATGGAAGTTGACCGTGGAAAAGATTTTTATTTTTTTTTACTTTTTAGAAACTTTTTCTTATCCTTCTTTTCTCATTTAGTTTGTTTTTCTTTTTTTAATTTAATTTTCTTTTTATTAATACTTTGTTTTTTTTTAAAGAACAATTTATTTGTTTTATTAAATTTAATATTTAGGATCACATTTTATTTAATTTTTCATTTAACAATTTGATTTAAGTAATTTTATTTTGTTTTATTGTTTTCACTTTAATTAATTAATTTTTCTTAATTTAAATGAATTTTTAGTGCTATTTTTTACATTTTTTCTTTTTTTAGTTTAATCTTTGTTTTAAGAAAAAAAAATACATATTTTTAAATCTCGTATATTTTTTTTTTAATATTTTTATTTATTTGTGTTTTTTAATTTTACATATTTATTTTTTGTTTTTTTAATTGAATTTGAAAAATATATCTATATATTTTAAATTTAATTTAATTTTTTGAAAATTTATTGCTAAAAGGCAATTAATCTTTCAAGACAGTTGCAGCCATTGACAATTGCTTACGAAAGGCTCTGGTTTTCCGAAAGACTGTGGAGATTTGATGGACAGTTGCCGGAATTGCCCTGTAAATTCATAAAAAAAAATAACTTACTACCTTATTATGCACATAACTCGAACGATAGGCTGCACGAACGATTCTTCTGCAGACGACAGCGTCTCTGATTGCGATTTTATTACTCTATCGCTCGTCTGCGATTTGCTTTACAACGATAACGTGCAATCATCTCGGTTACGTTTAACCCTTAACAACCCAGTAACTTTTCATTCCATGGACATTTACTTGCTACCGCATGCATCTGTATGACGTTCTATCATCATAAACTAATGATAAAAGTTTTTACCTTGTGTTGATGAAGCTGAATGAGTAACCGAGGCACCCAGATGCAAGTAAACGCTCATTGAAGCACAAAAGGCCTGAAATGACTTAGACTACTTGCAGAATTATGGACAAAATTGACATTTTCGTTAAAAGTACCAGTTGTTAGCTTGGAAAAAAAGCAATTCCTTCAGGGTGCGTACATATGTATGTATGTGTGAGTATGTATACATACACAAATTCATTTTGGATCGCTCAGACTTTGCTTTTTCTTCTTAACATCTTTTTCTGGCATTCCCTTCGGTCTCCTTTATTTGTATTTTCATTAATTTCACCATTTCGCCTTCTCCTTTTTTCTTCACACATTTTATTCATTTATGTATATATTCATTCAACGCTTCTGCTTGTGGCTGTGTCGGTTGCATTAAGCTAATTGCCTAGCAATCTTAAGTTTTTAAGCTCTTTAAGTATATAATTCGTAGCAATATTTAGTAAGGTTTGTAATGTCTTCTTCAATAGGGTAACCGTGTGTAACCTCAAAATGCCGAAAGCGAATCGATTATGCATTTTTGTAAAAAAAAAATTAGGAGTCTCTTGATATTTCGAGGAGAAACCTCGAATATTTTTGCACTCTGTTCTTTTCATCTAATGTTTTTTGGCAGTAAAAAAGCTTTAATATTTCGGTATATTTATTACGTTATTGAAGCGTAAAGCTGGAAGTTCTCGATATATTCTTGAATTAATTCCAAAATTCTCAATTGTAAATGTCTTCTCCACTTGGTCTGCCCAACGCAGTGGGGGCCTACCTCTTTTCCTCTGCTACCACCAGCGGGTTCCGAGTTGATCGGTATAGTAGCTCTTAAATTCATATCAAATTAAAGACATCATATAATGGACCCATTCAGAGAGTGCCATGCTATACTATTGCGACCATAGGGCCTGACTAAAATCTTCGCATCTATATATCTCTGGTCAGAAGTAATTATTCAAAGTGCGTAAATATACCTATGCGAACATAAACATGTAAGTACGTATGTACATATGTATGCCGGTACTAATATCACATTTTCGCCAAACTCCCCTGTAATTAAGCATTAATTCAGTTTAAAACCCAAATCTTGTCTAACATTTTGTGCAGCCAATTCCATTCAAATTGCTGCCTTAAGTGATAAATTTCCAAGGTTTTCGGCTTTGTACAGATGTGCATAAAATATTTCCGATTTGTATTACCCTCTTAGAAACCGCTAGGGTAGCCAAATGTATTACAGGTTTGGCACGCAACTGTAATAAAACGAAAAAAAAGACACAAAACAACTTTAACAATGCATTTCAATAGGCTGAATAAAAGTCGGTTATTCATATGTGGGTTTAGGCATTGTAGCCTTCATGGTTGTTGCTGTTGTAGTGTTGCCATCATTAAAAAGTTTTTGGTTCGCGTATGTTCTACTTAAAGTTTTTGTTGCAAGCTAAGTAAACACCGTGTTGTTAAAAGCCAAACTACTAAATAAATACTTTAGTAGATAAACTGGCATAAAGTGAGGTGAAGGCTGACTAGTTTATTATATGGTATAAGCTGATGAATTGAATGACCACTTTCGTGGTTACACCGCCATGGCGTCGTGCGAATATTAAAATTTTTGGCTCTAGGATTTTAAATTTGGCGCCAGCTTGGTTAGGTTAAGTTAAAGTAGATGCCTGCATACAATCGAAAAAAGCGGAATTGAGGAAATCTAGTTATGGTGAAATGAGTGTCTTGTGGCAATTGCTAGGACAGGCCAATGATATGGTTTCAATTGCTTCCTGATCATGGCAACTGGAGCAGAAGTTATTCTCTCGCGTGGTATGTATGTATATGCCTTGGAGAGGTTTTCTAACTTAGCACGTCAGTTACCTTATAAGGTACAAAATTACTTACCGTGAAAACCTCCTGCTTTGGAACTAAAATATGGCTAAAAATTTTTGTCTCTTTGAAGGTCTTTGGAGGACTTTGGCAAAACTTGGAATTAATCCGATACAAATTTGATAACTAAACAAAATTCGATAAATCGGCCAATTTCGATAACTGTGCATTTAATAATACTCGATAAACTTATATAACTTTGAAATTTCGAAATTACTATAACTTTCATTCGATAAATTTACATATTTAATATTGTTAGCTTGACAATTTTCATTAACTTGAAAAATTGTTTTAATCCCATAAATTTTAAATCAATTTGAGCAATTTGATACGTTGCGATAACTCATTTCTTTAAATTTCGATAGCTTGGTAACTTTCGATAACTAGTTTTTGTATGACTGAATTTATTTCGATTCCTATTTTTAAACGCCGATTTTGGCAGTAATTTCCCACCTATTTTGAAACCATAGCAACTCTCCTCATAAGAACTGGCATAAATTTTAAGTGTCTATGACTGCTCCTGTTGCCGATATGAAATGTAGCTTGTAACTGTTATATCATTTGCTGTAATAAATTTAGGCCATTAGGGTGCCTATCCATAAAAAAAAGACAAAGTAGCTTTAAAAAGGTTTTGTAAACTGAAGAAGTTGTGAAAACGTCATTTTATAAGCTCTTTAAATTTACTTTATTTTTTATGAATTCTTTTGTATTTCTCGTCGCACCCCCAGTAAAAGTTTTAGTTTCATCAAAATCGGTCACTCGATGTTTCTTAAAAGTATTTCTCATCACAACTGCCGTTTACGTTTCTAATTTCGTCAAAATCGCCACTCATGCAACTCATGCGCCACCTAGTGGATTAAAATATGGCATATTTTGGTGCACCGGCTCTATGGAATATACTGCCAAACTTTGGTTGAAATCCATTCGTTAGTTTTTTTTTTTTTAGCCAAGTTTTAACAGTAAACATTAATTTTCTTCTTTTCAAAGTTACGAAATATTTATGTAGTTCTAATAAATTATTCAAAGTATGCGATACACTTAAATCTTAAATATATGTATGTAGATCTCCTTAAATATATGTAAATACATATAATTTAACTGCATAGCCTCCAGCGCTCAATTTACAAACATACATATGTCTACGTAAATTGTTCAAAAGCACACACACACACACAAAATAACAATAGTTTGCCTGTAGGCCTCAGCACCTTATCCAACAGTTTACCGGTAATAATAACCAAGTTTACTTGCAGAGCAGTTTGTGCGCTCATTTAGGCTCATAAGTAGTTGGGGCCAAGCACTTTTGCTAATAGCGCAAAGTACAAATAAGTTACGACCAAACACAAGCATACATATGTACATATGTATATATGCACATGCCTGTGAGACGGAAGTTTGTAAGTGGCGCGGTGGTGGGTAGGTGGGTAGGTTGTATATATAGGCGTGAGCGCCTTTGGCACCGTGTTGGCAACACCGAACACTGCTTGGCTGACTGCCTGCTCCATTCGTTAGCTCTACGTGCACTTGTCGCCGCTGTTTTTAGCGCCTCTTTTCGCCACTATTTGTTGCCATTGTTGTGACTAATTATAAAAGTGCTACAGGCAACTCATAGCATGGCACAGCTGCTTGCCGAGAACAAGCCAAATTGTTTGTTACGTATACGCCTGGGTGGTCGACCGAAAAACAAAATGCTGCGCAAAGATGTCGCTTGTTTGCAACACGCAAGAGACGGATGCTGTACAGTTGCTCCATAATACTCAAACAAATATATGTAGTTTAAAAGTACATGAATGTTTATATAGAATTTTGCCTGCTTTGGTTGTTGTGATTTATATTAATGTCCGAACTCGTCGTATATGCAGCTCATTTGTGCCAAAGCCTAAAGACTTGAAATTCAAACAATATATGTATGTAACTCAAACTGAAATGTTGACTGCTAAAAAACGGAACCAAATCTCTGTAAAAAGGGTGTGCAAATTTTGGTGTGTCACGTTTCAAACCAATTTGGCAGCAAATTGTGCTGCCGTAGCAGAAGAAATATTATAATTGACCGAGGCGAGAAAGGACTCATGCGGCAAATAGGCCGTACTCATTTGCATGCGATATCGCAACATCATAAAGCATTCGTATATATGTATTATTGTGTTCATATTTGTATATGTGTGTGTGTTTGCTAAAATACCCTCAAAATAGTGATTTGACTTTGCCAGCCTGGTGAAGTTTCCATCACTGACCTCTCCCCCCCCCCTCCTTTTTGTCTATGTCGTTTAAATAATGTTAATGGTAACCTATTTCCGTTCACCCAAAGCCACTAAGTTGATAGTTTCTTTGCTTTACATTTTCATATCACATTCGTATTGGCACATCCACTTACACCGCAGGGTTTTGAATTCATACATTTTAGTTTTTCCTTTCAATTTGTTGTTTTTGTTGTTGCTGTTTCTGACAATTGATGTCTCTGCTCTATCAGTTATGGCATCGTAAACATTTATGTGTGGCCTGTAGCGTGAAATTAGTTTTGGCACATACTCACACAAAGACATACACACTTATGCATATATATATATATAAGTGTATTCAAGCTATTACGCACACATATGTACAAACATATACATATATAACTAGGTTAATTTTTGGCTTTTTTGCATTAATTTTAACGTATTTTTAAAACCCCAAATGCCTGGATTGCTTCGCCACTGCATTTTCTTTCCTTTTTAATGTTGATGCTACACAAACTATGAATTGTCTTCGGCAATGAGGCATTAAATTTGATATGCCTAATGAGTGCGCTTCGTTCCAGTGCCGGCGGGTGCAATAAAATTTAAGTGTATTGCAATAAATTGTTAACCACTTGCAAATATGTATATATATATATTTATGTGTGTTAAGGCATTTGAAATTTAGTGTTGTATGTATATATGAATCACGTTCCGATTTTTCTACTCTTATTAATGGAAGTATATGTATCTAGTAGGCAATTTTTTAATCTAATTACCATCAAGGGAAAATATTGAAAGAAAATCAAGTAAGGAAAGGCTTGGTACCTTTTATGAATAAAATAAAATATAAATTTAAGTTTACATTAACTTTTAATCAGTTGTTTGGGAGCTGTACATTACATTAATTTTCCATAGAAGATTTTCACTCAAAAAATTTTATTTATGATAAGCAACCAGGGTCCATAATTATAAATCCATATCCACTTAAATGGAAGAGTTATATCACAAAAACTTATATCTGAACAATTAATCGTGTGGGAGATAAACGTTATAGATTTTGATGATGTTCTCAGTTATTTATTGATAAGGATCGTGCTTAGTTATTTATTCATCAGCTGAGTGGAAGTTCGACCTATATACATAGGTAGCTGATTCCAAACCGACCTTCATCAGCGAATTTTTCAAGACTACCCTGTCTCAGATGAAAGTGCTTGGATTTTAGGTGTGCAATAGGGGTTTAATTAATTTTAAAAATTTTTGTGGACCCGGAAGTCGCTATTTTATAAGGTTCAAATATCGAGTTATAAATTTAACAATATACCGAGGGCTTATATTATATACCCTCTATCTATTATATTCTGATATAAAAATACACCTAAACCTTAACTGTCAGCGGTGATATTGATGCTGACCTTGTATAACACTTGAAAAATGAATTTACTATAAAATTGCAAAGTCTGAATTAACATCAGTGATGAGAGGTAAGTTCCAGATGGGTTCTAACATCACCAAGTAGTTTTTGTGGAAATTTCACATGGAGGGTATTTAATATAAGCCCTAGATATATAAAATCTAGTTTACTTTTATTGGTAAAACTATAGAGTTTTAATAACTCTTCGTCGAAACGACGATCCCTAATTCTAACGTATGTAAAATATGCTTAATACTCTAGGACTAAATTCTGATAACACTTTCTTCAAGTACATTTCACAACCTCTTCGTTGGAAGCAACTTTTTCGACTATCACTCTCCAGAACTAAGGTTCCCCATAGAAAATTTCCCATCAGGTATAGTTAAATCTTAAAGAGATAAGGAAATATGGGCGGTTGAATCCTTTAAACCTATCAAATCCACAGGTATCCGGCTTTTATTCGGATCACATTAATAATATAATCGATTCCCTGGTCTGTTCTTTAGGTCTAGTTATACTTGAGAACGCATACGGCGTAAAGCATCTATTTAAATTATTTTCTAAATCGCGCAACCGGCTGCCAGACGCATGTAAATCAAACAGTTCCATTAGTTTAATTTTCTTTATTTTAGGGCTGCAGTTCACGTAGGTCAAGAGGAAATCCATGGATTTCACTCGTCAGTGTTTGGTTCGTTAAATAGAAAAGTCCTTTGATATTAAAGGGGTTCCTCTATGCACCTTTTAGAAAATCAATGCTTTGGTCCGAGGAGGCATAGATCTCTCTGTTGTCTATGTTGTTGTTGATCTAAACCTTTGTGAGCGTGAAATAACATCGTGCCTGCTAAATGAAATTCAAGAGTGAGTTCTGGCCAAATGAATCGCTTCGAGGTATGTGTAATGCTACAGAACAGCTGCGGGGAACCAATTTTTCCCATTGCAATCACAATGTGTTCCCTGAACGTGTTTCCTATATATATTTTAAGATGTCCATCAGGGCCCTGTCTAATAGAATGATAGCGCGGAACCGTTTTGCAGACTTTCGCGATATTTATAGACACAGAGTGAATTTTGATTTCATATTCCATTACTTTATACTTTCCGCAATTATATTGAAGTCGTAGTTACAGCTGTTTTTATACACGAGCGCACTTGCGCACAAGGGTATTCTAATTTGGTTCCCGAAACTTGCTGCGTGTATTTCTCTCGCGCGTAGGACGGATGGTATTGAAAATGGGTAAAATCGGACAATAACTACGCCTACATTCCATATAATGGTAATTTGGAAAAATACGAAATCTTCGATAAATCAGTTGTTTGATTTCAAAATAAAAATAGGGCTATATTTTTTCTATATACAACAGTCCTAGGGTGTGAGAGCATTAAAATTCCGACTTTACTTATTTTTGACCAACTAAATCAGAGATGGGATAAGTGGCTCCCAGGAGCCTTTTGCACTTAGGAGCCGACTTGGCACATTAAGGAGCTAGCCGAGGGGTAACATCAAGAGCCAGCATGAAGGGGGAAGAAGACCATATTAAAATTTCTTGTACTCCGACTCTCATTACAAATATATGTGATGCTTTTAATGTATATTTACAACCCCTTTTCATCGTAAGAACTGATTTTCTTCTTGCCTAGCACTTGCTGTCTCTTTGACTGCTTTAAGAGCCAAATATCTTCCCATCCCTGGCCTTAATGTATGTACATATACATATGTATCGTTTGTTTCTTTTGCGGCAGCTTTTTGTGAATTATCAAAGTGCAGCATTCGAAGTGGCAATGATATTTTCGAGTTCACTCAGTCTGCTTAATACTTCCTAAGGCAGCTGAGTATTGCAGATTTATGTACGTACGTTAATGTAGAAGTACTTCTGACAGATTGGTTCTCGTTTTAAGTGATAAAAATCTTAATATACATTACAAATTTATAAAGTTCCCTAAATTTCCATAAACAAAGGAATACAAATTTTTATCAAGCGCAACAAAGGTATCCACACACCTATGCGATTCTGTCGGTGCGAATCTGTTCCGAAAAAATTTACAACAATGCGATTTATTCGAACATTCACAGTTCGTCTTTTGGTCGTGCCGAAATCGCAGATTCCGCGTTTTGAGAACGAAAAAACAAAATTGAACGTAAGAAAACAAAACATATTTCATGTAGAAAAGTTAAGAACTTTATATGTTTTTTTTTAATATTTTTTGTTTGTCTATAAATTGACAGTTCTTACTGCAATAAAATCGCACAGACGTGTGTGTATTTGCGTTTTCGAAGCAGTATGTGTGTGGATACCTTAAAAATCATAAAAAATTAATTACTTTCATTTACTTAAATAACGTCAAATTGAATGGAATACGAATTTCAATTGCACAGAAATATTTTACAAGCATGTAACAAAACAATTACTCACTCCTTCATTAAGTCATTTAATCTCTCAATTTGCTACGCACTCTAAAAATATATCTTTATAAATATATGTATGTGTACATATATGTATGTATATTCATACGTACACAAAGAGTTGTCGTTTATTTTATAGAAAATAGTTGAGGCATATTTAATGCTGTCAACAACTTGTTCATATCAGCAGAGTCAAATTAATAGTAAAAATAAAAATATTCACATATAAAACATACTCTTGTGCATGGAAACATATTTATTCAAAAACACGATTGCATTGTGTTTATGAAAAGACTGTGTAGTTGCATTGCCTTCTACTATCTTCCCGTAAGTAATTGTAAGGGCATATATAGAGTTTGTATATATAAATACACACATATGTACATATATACACAAGCATTTATTTTGCTCCTATGACTTAATGCCAGTCGTTTCTCAAAATTTTTGTATAAATTTACACATCCACATAAGTCTAGCAAAAATGATTTTTTAAATCATTTGAATCTCCCTCTTCAACAAAATTAAGAATAACTTACAGATTTGAATGAATGTATAACGTTTCCTTTTAGATAAAATGGAGTTACTTACAGTCAAGAGACTTTTGTAAATGAAAAGATATGCATACATTCGTATATGAAAAGGCATTTGATTAGTCAGTGAATTTTTGAATAATAACAGGATGGACTCGGAGGTTTGCCATTGCTTAGCGAAGGGCGACTTCTTCAATGCTTTCTTTTTTTTCTGTAAGTCGGAACCAGCTAACCCCTACACCACAGCGAATAAAAGATATTTATTTCGGTTTTTTCCCAACATAGCTAGTTTCCTTTTGGCTTGATTTATTTAGTTCAGCGTTTTCTCAATTATTTGTATTCCTTCCATTATCGAGGTCTATTAAGTAGACGCTTGTTTCAGTTGAAATCCTTCTACTATAGTTGGGAAGCAGAAATTCGCGAGGGGAGCCTAATCTGCAGAATGCGGTAGATGATGAAATGTTGCGTATCGTACGTAGTTCATCCAATTTGGCGACGGCGGCTCCATATGTGCGATGGTGCAGTAAAAAAAAAAAACCGTAAAATTAATTGTACGACGTAATGTTCTTTCTCATACTGAAGATCGAAATTTTTAGTCCAGCTTGCTCGGTCTTTTCAGAATCCTAGATTAACAGTCACGGGTATGAAACAGCCAGCGAGGCTTTTGATGCAAACGGTTCAAGGACTCCGTTATAATACAGAATTCGAAAAAAAATTTGAAATGAATTGTATCATCCTTGAAATGTTAGATCTTTCTCAAATAGCACACTGATGTACATATAACTTGGTGTAAACTTATTACATTTGGTACAAATCTGATTTTGTAGTAGGATATACCGGTAATTTTCCTTTTTTTTTGTTTTGTTAAAGGGTATAGCAAAATCATCGAACATACTTTGTATGGAAAAATATGTACAGCACCTTCAAAAAAAAAGGAATTAAATGGCTGCAAAATTAATTAATTAATAAACTATGTTTTTATAAAAATAAATTCTAAAAACTTATAAATATGTGGCGCGGTTGTTGTTTTTATAAGGGGCGCATATACACAGTTCCGGAAATAGTGGCCACCCTAGTGCACTTAACCCTTTGTATAACTATTAAAAGTTCTGTTACAAAATTTTAACAGCCTGTGAGTAAAGTACTCTACTCCTCTAAGGTTACTAAACATTTTTACTGATTGAAATATGAAAATTTTCAACAAACTTCTACATCACACACTTTTGCACCCTTCTTGTGATCAAAGTTCTCTTATGCACATTTTTAATTTGCAAAATTTGTGTGTCCATATGTATGTATATACGAATATATATGTCGAAGTAGTACATACCTGCAAATTTATACTAAGTAAACTGATATGTTGTTATGGAAAAAAACTCTCCAGGAAACTTATTTGTAAGTTCTTGTACATATACTAAATTTTCTGGAATGTACGCAGCCCCACTTTTCCCACATGCACTCTTTATTCCCAGCTCGCCTGGTGCTTGTAACAGATGCTTAGCTGAGTTGGTGATACTTTGTTAGGTGACATGTTATTTCTAAAAATGTGTATATGTCTCAGCTTTAGCAATTTGTTTATGGAGTGTGTAAATTATGGTAATGAAGAAATTTGTAAACTTACAATGCAAAAGTTGCCAAATAATTTTCAGAAACTAAAAATCGTTTTTTCAAAGTAAAAAAATTTCAGCTATCGATACGGCTAGAGATCCGTTAATATACATAAATTGATTTTTTTTATAACACAATAAGTGCCCATCTCTCAATGTCGGATTAGAAAAACTTGAAAAGTAATCTGATTTCTCAATGGCTTGATAAGCCATTTTCACGAGATGTGATACTTGTTGCGTGTCAAAACATAACAAAATGACATCGAAATATTTTCGGAAATTTCGTTTCCGCCTGTGATAAAGTGAAATGAGAAAAAACTTTACCTCAGCCTCAACTGTGCAGTCATATTAAGTTTATCGCTGGTCATTTTGGCGATTTTCGCATATTGCTCAAGTAAAAAACAGTCGCGGTCAAGTTTTTTTTTTTTTAAACAGTGGAGCCTACAGTGGTGCCGCCTAAGTAGGCAAAAATCTAAAAATTTGTTTTGTGCAATGTGAACGTGTTTGGCATATTTGTAAAGGTAATTTATCCACTAAAAAGAATTAAATAGAAATGTCCCTATAAAATAAATTATTTGCCGCAAGGAAGTCGCTAAAGTGTACAAATTTGATGCTAAGAATTTTTATAAGAGCATAGCCATACGTAAGTTCTTTACGGAAGGAAATGTCAAAAATACATTCTTTGAAATAAAATGTTGGTTTGACGTTGATCCAATTGGGACAGGTTTGTCTCCTGTTTGCAAAAACTGCTTTACATATAGTGAAATGTTTTCGTATTTATTTCCTTTGGTCCGAAGTAAATTGTTTCATTGGATCTTGGTTGATTTAGTGATGATTTACGAAGAAGTTTCTAGTCGAATATAATAATAACACTCTATATAAATAACAACCTTTGGAGACCTATGTTTGGTATGGCACATAACCTTACCGTAAATTTATTCTTTTTGCGAAGGTCCGGTGCTGATTGGACTGAAAAGGTAAGCAACAAGAAGTACTCTGTTTTCTGTTATAAGTACCTGAGACATTCCACAACATCTTTGAACCAAATTTTTATAAATTTCTAACTCAAGCAATTTCTAACTAATATCGGATATTTTCTTGCGTTTCTTTTATATGCTCGAGTTTAATTTTTTACGACATATTACACGATCCCTATAATTTTTGTTTACAGGCCTATATATTTCGGAAAATTAACGTGATGGAATTTTTTAACCATTTTTTCCCTAACTTAGTGCCTAGTACGTACTTAAATTGCTAATTAGTTTTTTAAGGGGATAAACATCATAGGCCTTTGGGTCTTATTATATACTAGGTGTAAATCCCCAGGATTCCTTTCGCTGACAAACACCACGTCTTACCAAAGCCCATTGCCAGAATAATGTTAAAACTTGATGGGTCTTTTGTAGAACTCAGATTCTCCGTCCTCGATTTAATTTGGTGTTTATTAGAGTATAATAAACATACTTTGGATAAAATATTAAACACCAACAAAGCAGCATAGTGTATGATACACAGCAAAAGAACTATCTCACAAAGTAGCCCAACTTCGACTACGAAATAATTAATTATGATTTGAATTTATTCATGTCATGTTGCTCGCATAATTTCATCATAACAAAAATAATCTACATAATAAATAATTTTGGCCCACCAAAAATGTCTCACATAAAAAGTGCGTCTAGACGACGCGAGACGCGGTGCTACACACGTACATTCGGCCTAATGATTTTTTCATACGAATTCATGCCCTACGTAACACGCCAGTCAAAGAATGTATGTACAAAAGCCCAAGGTAATTCCTGGCAGATTTTAATTAACGCAAACAATATCTATTTGGTATTGATTTTTATAAGAACCTGCAGAATTGTATTTAACCTCTGAAAATGTGTCAAATAGCCGTACAACCTGTTAAAGAGCAAGGTTACGAATGAATGAATGTATTCGAATAAAACATTTAATATGTATGTATGTGTGTACGTACATATGTAAGTATTTCCTCACGTTAAAACTTTACATAATAACTAAAGCGGCAAAGGGCATTATGCAAAAAAATGAGCTTAAGCTTGAACTCGATTGTTAGTAACGATTGCAGCGCTTGTTTTAAACATTATGATTACCTATTATATGCAGATGACATGAAAGGCTTTAAGGAATTGAAAACGCTTCTGATATTGGTGTCGCTTAAGTTGAGCTTAAAAATTTATGTGGGCGGTGTTATCGCAATAAACTATCAATAAATATAAATATATGTTGCTCCGAATTCAGAAAATGAAAGGCTATCCGTTGCTATTTCAGATGTTGTCCTTAACTCGAGTACCAAACTTAAGGACCTAGGAGTTATGTTTGATTCAGCGTTCACATTTCTCGAACATCTTAATTATTCTTGTAGAGTTCTCTTCATTAGCTTTCATCAAGCGAAATAATGCTCAATTCAAGGATCCATATATAAGAAAGCTCTTAAAAATAATGTGTTTGTTATGTCTAAACTGGAATATGTCTCTCAAGTATGAAATGCTTCTTATAAAATTCACCATAAAAGTATTAAGCGTGTACAAAAACGATTTTTAAAATTTGTTTTGTTCCAAATTCGATGTGAAAACCCCTATATACACTCTTCGTAGTAGACGAACTATTTCAGGTTTGATATTTTTACACGATATTTTGAGTGGAGAAATTGACTGCGCCACTCTATTACATCTCACTAAGTTCAATGCAGAATGTGAAAATTTTTGCTAACGGGATAGAATTTAAGAAAACCTTGTGTACATGTTATTCTTAAGAAAAACTTCGGCGAAGACTAACGCGTGACCTAGTTGACGGCGAAGAAAGACAAGTAATCATAGATTCATACTTTGCCAAGGACTGCCAAGGACTTGCCAAGGGGATCACACCTGCAAACATAGTTGACCGCCAATTGTTTAAAAATCGGTTGGTAGTTTTTTTGTTTAAAATACTGTTTTTTATAAAAGAAAAACTTATTTATTCCTTTAAATGTGGTTTTTCTCAAATTTGTATATACGAAGTAAACAAATATGCATTTCAGAAGAAAGGGGTTTAATCACCTTTACAGCGATATCAATTTTTAAAAAAATCAGTTAGTATTTTTTTTGTCTAATATACTATTTTTTATAAAAAAATTATTTTTTCCTTTAAATATGTTTTTTTTTTAACTCTTATATACGAAGCATACAAATATGCACATCAGAAGAAAGGGAGTTTAATCGCCTTTACAACGCTACTATCCTTTTGAAAATCGGTTAGTAATTTTTTTGTTGAAATTTTTTTTTCTTAAAAAAAGATATTTTTTTTATTCAAATGAGCTTTTTCTTAAATTTGTATATACAAAGTATACAAATATGTGCATATATCAGAATAAAGGGAATTTAGTCATCTTTACAACGACACAATTTTTTAAAAAAACTGTAAGTTATTTTTTTTTAATATTTTTTTTTATAAAATAAAGGTATTTATTTATTTAGATGTGTTTTTTCTAAAATTTTTATATACGAAGTATACAAATATGCATATTAGAAGAAACGGGGTTTAATCACATTAACAACGATATAAATTTTTTAAAAATCTGTTTAAAAATTATTTGCAATATAAGGAATTTAATTTTTCGAGGACCTGAACTTTGACCCTTTATAGCACCTGTAATATAAGTTTGCACAAAAAGTGTTATATACCGCTTAAATAAGAGAAAAGGGAGGACTGCGTCTATATTTTTAGGTTTTTATTTATTTACATGCAATAATTAAATATATTTTTTTACCAAAGGTCCCATTTTGGAACTTCTAAGGCCCATATCTCCATTTCGGAGGCTAACTTCGAAAAACATAGAAATCCCTGTGTTTTACCTATGACTCAAGCTTTTAAAAAAATATTGGTCTGGTCCAATACCCAGAAAAAAGGTTGATTTTGCCGTAAAGTGTAATTAATTTAAATTTCTATGCAATACAAACGCTGGAAACTACCTACACCTACAAATTCCATTAGCCACAATGCCCAAGTCCTTCGACATAACCACCGCCTCTATGGCCGATTTCATGCAATTGCATCTGCATGTTAACGTTACAGGTATTCGCACAGTAAATATGTTTGTCGTATGTATGTATGTATGTACTATGTATATGACATATAGTTATATGTTTGTATATATACATATGCATCCATATGTGAATGCGCACGCGACACTCAACAGCCAACAGCAATAACAGCGATACACCCCGTGCATGCTTTCGACTATAAAAACTAGTGCCCAACCGAAGGTTCGGCCTGATTTCGGTATTCGGCTGATTTTGTATCTTCGGCTTCGGCACAATTAGGCAATTCACAATGTGTGAAGTTACATTATTTTACAACAGTTGTTGAAATTTTGTTCTTGTTTCACATCTTTACTTATGTAACACTTTTGAAAATGTAAGAACTCTATATCGACGCCTTTGCGCAAAATTATCGTAAGTTACAAAAACCACATTTTACAGGAAAGTGTTATTTGTGTTTTTCTCTGATTTGGCTTGCACCAAAGACAATTGAGATAATTGAGAAATATAACTAAACACAAAAGTTTTTTTTTGTAAAGAAAAAAGTCAACTGCGAAAAACAAACAAACTTGAAAAAGCATTTACAATTGCATCCTTCACAATACCAGAAATTTTTAAGGCTTTGGAAAAATGTACGTTTATAAGGTGTTCCTTTTATTTAAAAAATAATAAAAATTAATTTGTGATGAAATAAAATATCACAGGCTTATTATTTTTGAAACGTGCAACTTAATTTTAATGTTCGGCTTCGGCTTCGGTGTTCGACCCAATATTGGAATAGTACTTAATATTAAGCTTCGTTTTCGGCCGAAATTCCAGCTTCGGTCGTACACTAATAAAAACAATTACAGTAGCGAGAGCTGCACAAATGCCAGAAATGGTTGCCATGACAGTATACAGGAATTTTTCCAACTATATTGTTGTTGCTCGTGCAGTTATTTTTTTTTTGTTGACGTTACCGATGATGTTATACTCCTTTTGTTGCTGTACCACTGTCACTGCAGCGAGTCATATGCCAAAAACGTGCACGTTTCACGTAAACATTCGCATAAATTTCATTTCCGGCATATTTTGCATTTTAACTTATTGTCTTTGTTTTCGCAACGAATGCAAAGCAACGGGCCGACGCGAGGGCGAGGGTTGCTGTGGTGACATTTGCGCTTGAACGTACGCGCCTACCCGCAACCGCCCCACTATGCGACCACTCAGCAAGCTCAAGTGGCGTACTTAAGTGGGATTGAAGGGCTATCTATTGGTAGAGTAGCGCTCGGATGATGGGGCTGCCGCTACGGAAGATTGAATGTTTGCAGTTCATTGCTCGAAAGCTTTTTGCTAAATTAGGAAAACATGTTGCAACTCTGCTGTGCGTTGGCAATAATTTCTATTTTTCAAGCTTGTAAATTCTTCTTATGCTTTGTTTTTAAAAATTCTTTAATAGAAAATAACGAAAAAGAATTGCATGATTTTAAGGTAATTAGAAAATATGCATCAACATTTATACCAACACACTTGTGTGTGCTTGTGTATGTCGCAATAGAATTTAATTTATTATGCGCTAGTGAAAAGTGCTAAGTGTTACAAAGTTTCAATGTTTACAAGAAATTTCAAGCTAATAAATCAATCTTAATTAAAAACTTTCACTAGCTTCGTTTTAGAGGGACGCTAAAATGACACAAAAAAAAGGAACAGTCCAGCGCCTTCGTCTTGGTCTGCAGGCTGTATCGGAGATACAGCCGCTATATTTAAACGTAGAATACGTGGTATGGTTAAGAGCATATCCAAGTCAAAAACGAAATCACACACTAAGAA